>NC_025695.1:35293600-35305089 GCF_000633955.1 Camelina sativa
AATGTTATATACAAATATAGAGTTGGAGTATTACTTGGGATGGGCTAAGGGTGGGATTCATTTGATATCCACCAAGTGCTTAAAGGACCTCCATGCTACCTGACCAACCATAACACTAAAGAAAACAAGATCAAAATAACAAGAAACTTAAACCAATATGTACAAGGATACCTTTGGGACTTCCTCCCAAGTGAGCTTGTTTAAAGTCTCTAAGCTTGACTTTGCATACTTCTTATGCTTTGGAAGGGTTATAGAGAGGTGATGAAGTCCTCTCTGTTCTTAAACATTGCATTGCTCCTCTTATTCCTGGGTCAATGCTAAAAGAGCTGTGTCTGCTAATAATGCTCAGACCTTGCCTTACTTTCTTTGGAGAGGAACTTCTGACTTTACCATGGAGCTTCTTGATTTGCCCACTTATCTCCTCATCCTTATTTTTTAACTCCCTCAATGAATCATGTAGGATGTTGACAGTTTGAAGCTCAGACAAACCATCTGAGTAAGGATTTCTTGGCTCTTGTTGTTGGTGAAGCTTGGGGATGAAGTCTGGGCATTTTGGGTGACTTGGTACCACTCGGTCGAGTGAATTAAGGTGCTCGGTCGAGTGGTAGGTCGAGTGGAAGGCCGGGTGTCCTAAAATCTCTGTTTCTACCCCATTCACACCCTGAAAGATTTCAGACTCAGTTTCATGACCTTTCTCTTCAATCCTGAAGGTTTGCCCATCAATAGTTGGCTTCTTCTGCTCAAGCTCTTTAACTTGTGGCTTCTCTTTCATTTAAACATCTTGTAACAAAGGTTCATGACTCAAGACCATCAATGCCTGCTTATCAATAGAAGCCTTGTACTTTTTCAGCATTTGCTCTTTAAACCGTCCTGGAAATGGCAAAGGTGGCTGATAGGGAGGAGGAATGAACCGAACCGGCTTGCTAGATTCTTGAGCAATGACTCGATCAGGCACTCGACCGTGTGCATGGTCGAGTGTATGGTCGAGTGGTGTCTCAAGCTCAGTTCTCTTCTCATTCTGCACCTCTGGTTGAAGAAAATCTTCCCTATCTTGGTTGTAACTGTCCTCAGTGAGCTTTGTAGGTAGTTCTTTAAGAGAGATAGCTTGGGCAGTGGCAAAATTCTTTAGATTGTCAATTGATGTCCCATTGAGTTGTCTAGAAGAAGAAGATTCACTCTTGCTCTCAAGGTGAAGGATTCTGCAAGTTAAAGCTTCAATCTTGATATTAAGGGCACCATATGTGGAGTCTATCTTGTTTTTCATCTCTGTGAGCTTAGTACTTTTTTCCATATCTCCAATAGCTTGGCCTTGTAGCAGTTGTTGAAGCATACTCTTCATCTCTTGATCTAGAGCAGGAGCTTGTTGGAGTTGTTGTGGAGGATAGACTTGAACCATAAACTTCTCATCATCACAAACAACAGGTACTTGCTTTTGTTGGGTTAGAAGTAGTTTATCTAGCTTCTCAAGCTTCTCATCTAAGGCTTGTAGTTCCTTTATATGCCCTTCCTCATAAGCAACACCTTCTCTTAAGCTTCTATCATATTCCTCACTGTAATTGCCATTGGACTGAGCAAAGTTCTCTACTAAGTCCCAACCTTCATCTACATCTTTATTCATGAAGCTTCCATTGGAGGCTGTGTCTAGGAGCATCCTGATCTTGGGAAGAACACCTCTATACAAAGTACACAACAAATATTCATTGTTGAATCCATGATGTGGGCATTGTCTCTGGTAGCCTTTGAAGCGCTCCCATGCTTCACTAAAAGATTCACCATTATGTTGGAGAAATCCTGAAATTTCATTCCTCAAATGTGCAGTCCTTGAACTAGTGAAGTATTTTGCAAGGAAGACCTTCTTACAATCAACCCAAGAGGTGATTCTTCCAGGAGGTAGAGTCTTCTCCCACTGATGGGCTTTATCTCCTAGAGAAAAAGGAAACAATCTTAGCTTCAAGGCATCCTCACTAACTCCATTTATATTGGTGAGGCTACAGAGCCTGTCAAACTCATCAAGATGTGCAAGGGGTCTTCAGTAGGTAGGCCATTAAATCTGCTGCTCTGAACCATGGAGATCAAACTAGTCTTGATTGTGAAGGTTGTCTTATGGACAGCAGGAGGCACTATCCCATTTCTCTGAGTATGAGTAGTGGGAGCATCACTATCACCAATCTTCCTTCTCCTTTGAGGTTCATGTAGATTCTGTGGAAGTTCCATTTCCACCTCTTCTTCTGTTTTTTTGAGACTCTGAAAAGGTGCTCGACCAGGTGCTCGAACAAGCACTCGACCGTTTGCTTTGAGGTACTCAACCGAGTGCCTAGTCGAGTGTTACCTGAGAATCAAAACAGAACACCAGAACAACAAAGAGGTGAGTAATAGAATCAAAAGTAAAATAGCTTAATCTTGAAACAATGAAATCTCGACTGGAACATATAAACACCCTAATGACAACGTCGCCAATTAAAACAAGAACTTTTTCAAGTATCTACTTATGAATGAATGAATGATGCAATCAAACAAACAAACATAAGTATGAATGATCAAAGAAGTTTATGCCTAATAGTTTATGTACAAGGTAAAGGTGATGTTGTTACCTCATGGATTGTGGAAGAAGCTGTCCACATCCTCATTCATGCTTTCATAGGTGTAGTGGGAGTCTTGTGGTTGACTTGGAGGTGGAGAAGGAGGCAACTCGACTATGGCAATCGATTGGTACTCGGTCGAGTGCCCGGTCGAGTGCATAGGTCGAGTTGGTTGCCGAATGGGTGGTGGTGGGAAAAATTGTTGGCCTTACTGCTGGTAGTACTGCGACAAGAGAGCTAGATCCATGAAGTATTGGGGAGGGATGGGAGGGTAAGCTTGGCCAAAGGGATAGCCTGCTGGAGCTGGGAAACCACAAGGAGGTCTGGGCAAGTGCTCGACCAAGTGCATTGGAGGTGCTCAGTCGAGTGGTTGCTCGAGTGAGCTGGTCAAGTGCCTTGCCGATTGTTGTTCTGGGCGACTTGACCTTCTCCTCCTCTGAATTGGCTCATGCATTGAAGCTCTTGCCGGTTCCATTGCTAGTTCAGCTCTAGAAAATGTTCTTGTTAGCTACTCCTCCTCAAAGGGCTAGATGGTGCTGGTGAAGAGTTCCCACTCTTTAATTCAGCAATCTCCTTCTTTAAACCCTTGATGGACTTAGTCATCCTTCCCATATTCTTCTTCAGCTTGTCAAATTTCTTTCCTTGCCACTTGTTCCAATTTTGTAGGAGTGTCAACCTCTAACTAGTCTCTCTCACTCCTCTACTATCTCTTGGGCTTGGCTTATAGTCTTCAAAGTAAAATTGCTCTTCCCCATCAGCCATCTCTACATCTCTAGGTTCATCCACTCTCACTTGGGCTGTCCCATCAAACAAGAACTCAGTAGCTGGCCAAAAAAATCAATGTTCACCCCTTCACTTATGGTGGTAAGCTCCTTGTTGGGTAGAAGAAGTTGAGTCTTCCCTAGTGTTGGAAGCTCAAAGTTGAAAAGGTGCTTCCCATTGTGCATCTCTTTGGCTAGAATGAGAGTAGAGGTGAGGTAGTTGGTGTCAATCCATCTTGGCTTTGCTTGCTCTCCTCTAAGTGGTACTTTTGCAGCCACTAGGATTGGAGTGATGATGCCTCCAATGGTTAGAACTCCAGTTGAGCCCCTCTTGTGAAACTTGCTCACCCAACTTCTATAGTATATCATTTGGTCAATAAGGAGCATGGCAAGATCAGTCTCCACACTACTCCCAAGGATGATGGTGCCATTTCTTGCTTGGAGGATGATACCATTGAGTGATGCATCAATCATCTTGAGTTCTCCCTCATTCACATTTCCAGTCTCTTTTCTAGCAAAGAAAGTGTTTGCTAGTGCCTTGTGGAAAAACTTTAGGACTGGGCTCCTTATCTTTAAGCTCTTGGACTTGGAGGATGAGTAGGTGTAGTTGTCTCCAATGGTTTCCCAAACAGAGAAAAGCTCTTCCCTTGGAATCATCATATTCCTTTGACTACCAACTTCAAAACCAAAGATATTGGCTATCTTCTTAAATGAAAGCTCATATTTCTTCCCCTTGATGGTGAAATCACAACAACCAGGTCCAGATTCCTTGTCCATTGTTGAGTAGAAGTGAAACTTGATGGTGGCTAAGAACTCACATCTCTCTTCTCTATACCCCTCCATGCACAAACTCATGAACTTGCTTAGGTTGCACTTTTCAAAAAGAAACTCCACATCTTCAGCAATTCCCAGCTTCTCCATGGTCTCCTTGTGTGGATATCTTGTTCCTTGGAAGCTCATCCTCATGAAGGCTTCATAGAGCTGTTTTGTAGTTAGTCCACATGATTGTTCTTCTTCTCCCATTTCTCCTTCTTCTTCTTCTTCACTCTCACTCTCAACTTCTTCCTCTTGTTGTTGATCTTCAGCTGGCCTCTTTCCTTTTGCTTTGTTCCTCCTCATGTGTTCTTGAAGAGTGAACTGCATCTCTTCCTCACTTTCAGTTTGCTCAGGATCCTCCTCAACTGGCTGATGTCTTCTTCTCGGCACTCCACTCGACCGCCTACTCGAACCAGCACTCGGTCGAGTGGCTGCTCGAGTTGGTGGTCGAGTACCTCCACCAGCTTGCCTTCTTGATGCTAATTGTGCATCACGTCGATTCAAGGAGCGTTCGGTGGCTTGTTGAGATGATCCTGTGGTCATTGAAAACATTTTGAAAGAAAACTTGAAAGGAATAGACTCAAAGCTCAAAGTTAATAGGTTAGTGACCCAAAAACCAAAAGAACTAAGCTTGAGCAAGAAGATGAACTTGAGAGAGATTTTAAGCTAGATTTTTAATGGTTTAAGCAAATGAGAGAGTGTGAGAAGTCTAGGATCGAGTTTAGCTCTTTATAAAGAAGCTTATGGGACAATGAGATAAGGGTGGAGCGTCCATACCATTCAAATTTGAATTGGGAATCTTTGACTCTCTTTTTTTGCAACTCGACCCCACCACTCGACCCCACATGGTCGAGTGCTTGACCAAATTTTAAAATTTGAACTCCTTTCTCCCTCCACTCGATCGTGTACCTCTCATGGGCTGGTCGAGTGGGCTTGCAAATTCACTTATACAAGTCCAAATCTTCTTAAATCCATCTACACTCTCATAAAATGGCCTGCCCAACATAATCATAAAAGAAAAGAAATCAAAACTACAAGGAAAATTAAACATATTTACAATGATACCTTAGGGACTTCCTCCCTAGTGAGCTTGTTTAAAGTCACTAAGCTTGACTTTGATTGCCTTTTCAGGCTTGGTTTAGAGTCCAAGGAGGTGATGAGATCCTCCCTGGTACCACTTGATCAATGTGAAGCTGCTCCTTGATCACTTCACTCTTAACACATGAACCTTGTTTCTTCTTAATTTTGAGCCTTGGTCTTGCCTTCTTCAAAGACCTCTTGTTGAGCTGAACTTGAAGATCCTCCACTAAGTCAGTTAGCCTTTGAACTGAATCTTTGAGCCCTTCAACAATCTTGGTTTGTGCTGAACTTTTAATCCTAAGGTCCTCTCCATCCTCAAAAGCTTCACAATTAGCTTTTTTTCTCTATTACCACAAAGTGCTGACCTTCAATAGTAGGTTGATGTGCTGAGTTCTTGATGTCAAACTTCATAGTGAAGTCTTTAGCAAGGTGGAGCTTGTTGGTTCCCATCTTAACATCAATTACAGCCCCATATGTGGCTAAGAATGGTCTCCCCAAGATGAGAGGATCTTCTGGCTAAACAATTGGCTAAACAGCTCGCCACAAAGGCTACACAATGTCTCAAAAGACCGCCACACACGGGCACACAATGACTCAACAGTCCGCCACGATGGCCATACAAACCCCTCCAAGGCTCACAACCCCTAAAAATGGACAAATTCTAACTCACCTAAAACTTTTAATTTTTAGAACTTTCCACTTTTGAAAACTTTCCATTTCTGGAAATTTCCCTTTCAGTAAACTTTCCTTGTCTGATACCAGCTTCGCAGAAACTCTTATCCTGAACACCACTGATGTAGTACTTTTACTTCAATAAAATTATCAATCCACAATTTGTATTAATCAACTCACTAAGAATGCACAAAGATGCTTAATCTAAACTTAAACAGATGTAGGTTCTTTTGTAACAATCTTAACTAATAAACTGATTTAAAGAGAGAAAACTAGACAACTCAAAGCAATGCAAACTCAATGAAACATGACACAACTAAGGACATATTTTAAATCAGGATTAAACAAGTGAACCTTGGACAAGGTAATTGACTTGGGAGATAGCTAACCAATCCTAGATGTCTAAGAAACAATCAAGAACAATCCTATGGCTAAGAACACTTATGCAAATCAATCCATTTCCATGATAAAGATTCTATGCTAATCAAGTGATAATCAACAATTTCCAAAGGCAATCACAAGGCAAGCATGCATTATAAACAAGTCTAAGTACCACTACGCACCCTAATCATCAATTTTCATTGGCTAGAAATGCAAAGCTCTTGAATAATTTGGTTTAGGAATTTCATCAAACACCTGCTGGGCATGGAAATCCTATTGTCTAGATTCAAGCTTGATCAAGGCTATCTAGCAATATTAACACTAGTCAAGATAGGAAACACATAAATAAAGTCTTAGACATCAAAGATCAATCATCCATCTCCCTAATTTACCTAGCCCAAAGTTCTAATGATCTACTCACTCATCATCATGATCACACAAAGGAAAGAGTTTGATCTTTGTAAAATCATAATAAGAGATTATAGATTAAGAGATTTGAAGAAGAAATTGCTATTAATAACTTAAAAGTACTAAATCATTCAACAAACCAAGAGTAAACAAGTTTAAGAACTCTAAAAATTGCTATAACAAGAGATAAAACAAAGATAAGATAAAGGATGATTCTCCCCTTAATAGGGTTATTGTATATATAGGAAAATAAAAGGGAGCTTGGTCAACCCAGTTCAAACTGGGTCAAACCCGGATTAAGGCTAAAACAAGTGTGGACTTAGGCGGCAATCGGGCAAGCTTTGGCTGATTGAGGTGGCTGATGGTGTCAACCGGTCAAGCTTTGGCCAATTGGCTTGGCCGATGATGGCTCCTTACTTTTCGTCTGATCGAGTGAATCGGGCAGCTTCTGGCCGATGGTGGATGGCCGATTGGGACAGCCGGGCACACTTTGGCCGATGGTGGTGGCCGCTGATGGTCCCTGATCTTGTGTGTCTCCACTTCCTTCGGTTGTCACTTGGCCGATGATGGGAACCGCTTGAGGTCACATGGCCATGGTTTGGCCGGTTGGTCTGGCCGATGATGCCTCCTGATTCCTTGTCACTTCTCTAACTTCACTCTTCTTTGATTCTTGGCTCCAAAACAAGTCCAAATGCTCTAAATGTGATGAGGTTACTCCAAGAACCTGAGAGATAACACACTAGATGCAAATGCTCCTAAAAAAACTTAGAAAGACAAGATTATGCAACAAAACTATGCAAAAACAAGGCTTACAACCCAACAATAACACAAGATATCAACTCCCCCAAACTTATCTCTTGCTAGTGCTCAAGCAAGAACCAAACAAAAAGTGAGAGAGAGAGGTTTGAAAAAGGGATTCAGAACCAAAAGTATCAACAAAGGATTCAAACCACAGTCATGAAATGTAATTCAATGGTGCTAAGATCAATCAAAGTCCTTACAAATATTTTTCTATGATTATCACAATGCACCACTCTAGTTCGTCTTCTATCTATTGGTAAAGACTTGCAATCCTATTGAACATCTCTTTCACATTCATTAAAGTGTTTGGTGTGATCTTGCAAATGGAAAATAAATCAAGCTCAATTGGTTTAAGGGCAATGCTTTCTTATAAAAAGGTGGTTGGGTGGTTCACTCTCAAACAAAAAGGAATGCTAGACAGTTGTGAAACCAATCTAAGACTGAGAATAATTTGGGCATACAAAGCTTAGCTCTTGATGTTCTACCCACTTAGAAGCATTTCTACCCTTCACTTGAATAAACTTAAACCCCTTTACTTATGGTCTTAAACTTTTGAATCTCTCTAAGGCTTCACTTTAAACGTAAGCTCTTTTTTTTACTTCTTTGAAACTTCTTTTGATGAACTCCCATTCTTATTAAACTATGCTTTAGAATTCTCTTTTTTTTTATGAGACTTTTCTAGGAGACATCAACTAGACTTTTCTTTCTCTTTTTCTTCTTAAGAGACTTAGAGCTTTTAACCAAACTTAACCTTAGAGATAGATCTTGTCTTTTCTTTTTTTTTTAACCAAACAAAATAGAGTGGCAAATAGAGATAGTTAACCCAAATGAAAGTTCCATGAGGTAGCATTCATAGTCCATAAGCAAGATAATTTAAAGATCAAATTAAAGTCCAAATAATATAGAGATGCAACAATGATCAAGCAAGCTTTACACTAGAATAAAATGCTTTCAAGTGACACAATGCTTTAAGCTTAGACTCTTCATTTTTTCCCAAAGATTAAACAAGCACCAATGAAATATAAATAAGGGTTGTGGGTTAAATCCTAAGATTCTACTTCTAACAAGGTAGCTTCATCATCATTCCAAAAATGCAAATGCATACTAAATGCTTCTAGACTCAATCCTAAACACAAAAATGAATATGCAAAGCTACATGCATTTTTTTTTTTTTTGATTTTTCTCAGAATATAGCTATTAACAATGCATCACATAAAATATGAAAATCAAAACAAAACACAATGTTAGATGGTTAATCCCTCCCCCAAACTTAATTCACACCGTCTCGGTGTGAGAAAAGTCCAAGAGAAAGACTAACGAAAATAAAGAAAAAAAAAAACGAAATGATATGTATAAGGATGGAGTGGTACCCGTAGTAATGAAGGGGGCATGAAGAGTTTATGGAGATGACTGAGATGAATCCATGTATCACCTGTATCATATTCATCGTAGAACCAACCCTTAAACTCTCTCATCCTAATCTCCTCAAAGAGTATCTTCCTCGGTTCATCAAAGCTCACATCTTTGGTGGAGAGTATACTAAGATGTTTGTTGACCATATATTCAACAACCAAATCACATGCGCAATGATCCTCAAATATTTTCCCAACAACACCAATTATATCTTCATTCCTCTTGGTTGAATAGCTCATTATGATTTCCATGGGTTCAACTTGTTCTTCATATCTTACCACAAGCTTCTCATCAACCGTGTATCCAAGAAGTAATTCAAATTCTTTTAAAGACTCTTCGGCTTGTTGGAGGAATGCATCCTTGATTTGAGAATTCTCCTCAAAAATTCTGCCAATATCATTCGGAAGTACCTCTTTTGTCTTGAATTCGCAAATAGGGGTGGATTCTTCTTCTTTTTCCTCAATCCATTGTGTTGGCTTGGTGTTGATAGACTCCAAATGTGTTGTCTCAACAACTCTTGAACCTTTCATGTAGGAAAAAATCTCCTATCTCCCTTGTGATTGCACCTTGCAAAAGAGAATTCAAAACACCAAAGCATACCCAAGTAAGTAACAATGTAAAGAAAATGTTTAGGCTCAAGCAAAGTTGAAATCCTAATGGTCAAATATAATGCAAACGGGCAACGACGCCAAATTGATGTAGTGTTTTTACTTCAATTCAATTATCAATCCACAATTTGCATTAATCAACTCACTAGAAATGCACAAAGCTGCTTAATCTAAACTTAAACAAAGATTTGATTTATGTAACAAACTTAACTAAGCAAGGAAAACAAATTGTAAAAAGCTTAACAAATAAACCAAGGAAGAAATAGAAAATCAACTCAACAATAACTAAAAGAGAATCTAAGGGTTAAGGTAATTGATTAGGAGTGAGATAAGAGATGGATTATGGAGTATCAAACAACTTAAACTAAGCAAGATCCTTAGGCCATAAAACACTAACCAAGACTAACACATTTCCATGAAATTAATCCCTTTACTAATCAATCAATCATCAACTTCTTCCAAAGGCAATTAAATGATCAATAAGCATTACAATCAAGTATATCTAGCCACTTAGCACCCTAGTCAACAATTTCTAAAGGTAAGGAATGCAAAGCACTTAAAAAGTTTTGGTTCAGGAATTTCATCAAACACCTTATGGGCATGAAATTCCTAAAGTCTAGAATCAACATGATCAAGGCTGATCTAGCTTTTTTAGAAACCAATAAGCAAGGATATAAAGCAATATAACCATAAACTCCATAACCCAACTCCTAAATCATCCTAATCTACCAAAACCCAAAGACTCTATAAGACTACTCACTCATAGTTATGATCACACAAAGGTAGAGGTTTAATCTTTTTGAAAAAATAATTAGAGATTGTAGAATAGAAGATATAAAAGAGAGATCACTATTCATAAACAAAGGATCCAACAAACATTGATAAACAAACTTAAGAACCCTAAAAAGCTGCTAAACAAAAGGTAAACCAAAGAAAAAAGATAAAGGATGATTCTCCCCTTAATAGGGTTATTGTATTTATAGGAAAATAAAAGGGAGCCGGGTCAATCCAGTTCAAACCGGGTCAAACCCGGATTAAGGCTAAAACAAGTGTGGACTTAGGCGGCAATCGGCCAAGCTTTGGCCGATTGAGGTGGTCGATGGTGTCAACCAGTCAAGCTTTGGCCGATTGGCTTGGCCGATGATGGCTCCTGACTTTTCGTCTGATCGAGTGAACCGGGCAGCTTCTGGCCGATGGTGGATGGCCGATTGGGACAGCCGGGCACACTTTGGCCAATGGTGGTGGCCGCTGATGGTCCCTAATCTTGTGCGTCTCCACTTCCATCGGTTGTCACTTGGCCGTTGATGGGGACCGCTTGAGGTCACACGGCCATGGTTTGGATGGTTGGTCTGGCCGATGATGCCTCTTGATTCCTTGTCACTTCTCTAACTTCACTCTTCTTTGCTTCTTTGCTCCAAAACAAGTCCAAATGCTCCAAATTTTATAAGGTTACTCCAAGGACCTTTGAGATAACACATTAGATGAAAATTCTCCTAAAACAACCTAGAAAGTCAAGATTATTGATAGACAGGTTTTCACCCAGGGTATCAATCCCCTATGAAGTTGTAGTACAAAGGGTTATCAATCCAAATGGTTGTGTATTGCTAGCAGGAAGGATATGATCAGAACAATGCAAGTCAAGCCAAACAAGGAAACCACACGACCTAAGCACTCGATGCAAGCAATCGAGTACAGGATCGAGTGGGGTGATCGAGTATGCAAGTGAGATATGAACAGCTCGAGGTATTACTCGATAAAGGTTATCGTGTACCTGATCGGGTAAGTAGTCGAGTAAGTGAAAGAAATGCAAATAAATAAAATACGAAAGTTCCTAAGGATGGGGTAATCGAATCCTAAGTGTTCTAGACCAGTACGGATGCCTTACATGCCTCAAGCAATTATTTCCTAGACAATGAACCTCTAAGACCTTGTCACCACACTTTCGCACTAGCAACAATCAACCTTGAACA
>NC_025695.1:35306804-35323466 GCF_000633955.1 Camelina sativa
ATGCAAAGCACTTAAAAAGTTTTGGTTCAGGAATTTCATCAAACACCTTATGGGCATGAAATTCCTAAAGTCTAGAATCAACATGATCAAGGCTGATCTAGCTTTTTTAGAAACCAATAAGCAAGGATATAAAGCAATATAACCATAAACTCCATAACCCAACTCCTAAATCATCCTAATCTACCAAAACCCAAAGACTCTATAAGACTACTCACTCATAGTTATGATCACACAAAGGTAGAGGTTTAATCTTTTTGAAAAAATAATTAGAGATTGTAGAATAGAAGATATAAAAGAGAGATCACTATTCATAAACAAAGGATCCAACAAACATTGATAAACAAACTTAAGAACCCTAAAAAGCTGCTAAACAAAAGGTAAACCAAAGAAAAAAGATAAAGGATGATTCTCCCCTTAATAGGGTTATTGTATTTATAGGAAAATAAAAGGGAGCCGGGTCAATCCAGTTCAAACCGGGTCAAACCCGGATTAAGGCTAAAACAAGTGTGGACTTAGGCGGCAATCGGCCAAGCTTTGGCCGATTGAGGTGGTCGATGGTGTCAACCAGTCAAGCTTTGGCCGATTGGCTTGGCCGATGATGGCTCCTGACTTTTCGTCTGATCGAGTGAACCGGGCAGCTTCTGGCCGATGGTGGATGGCCGATTGGGACAGCCGGGCACACTTTGGCCAATGGTGGTGGCCGCTGATGGTCCCTAATCTTGTGCGTCTCCACTTCCATCGGTTGTCACTTGGCCGTTGATGGGGACCGCTTGAGGTCACACGGCCATGGTTTGGATGGTTGGTCTGGCCGATGATGCCTCTTGATTCCTTGTCACTTCTCTAACTTCACTCTTCTTTGCTTCTTTGCTCCAAAACAAGTCCAAATGCTCCAAATTTTATAAGGTTACTCCAAGGACCTTTGAGATAACACATTAGATGAAAATTCTCCTAAAACAACCTAGAAAGTCAAGATTATTGATAGACAGGTTTTCACCCAGGGTATCAATCCCCTATGAAGTTGTAGTACAAAGGGTTATCAATCCAAATGGTTGTGTATTGCTAGCAGGAAGGATATGATCAGAACAATGCAAGTCAAGCCAAACAAGGAAACCACACGACCTAAGCACTCGATGCAAGCAATCGAGTACAGGATCGAGTGGGGTGATCGAGTATGCAAGTGAGATATGAACAGCTCGAGGTATTACTCGATAAAGGTTATCGTGTACCTGATCGGGTAAGTAGTCGAGTAAGTGAAAGAAATGCAAATAAATAAAATACGAAAGTTCCTAAGGATGGGGTAATCGAATCCTAAGTGTTCTAGACCAGTACGGATGCCTTACATGCCTCAAGCAATTATTTCCTAGACAATGAACCTCTAAGACCTTGTCACCACACTTTCGCACTAGCAACAATCAACCTTGAACACATTACCACACTGTCGCACTAGCAATATGAACAAGCAGGCATTAAGAACGATTCATTATTGCCAGTAGACTTAAACTCATCTAATTTTGTTACTCAGAGTTAAGTAAACCTCTAGCATTGGCTAAATCAAGCATTTTATCTACTCCTTTCGGCCTGTAGCATTTGTAAACGCCCTAGATCTAATCTCAACCTTTCGGTCTGTTGACAACATTAAGAGCACCAATCTAGAAGGAAATCTATCAATCATTTACAATCAAATAAAGCATCCTAACCGATCAAGAACACAAAATCATCTATCCCATCCCTAGAAACTTTACTACACTACTCGGACATAAAAGCGAATAACAAAGCAATCAAAATGAACGAAAATGACATTGTATTAAAAGATAGAGTAGAGTAGACAAAGTAAAGGATAGAAATCTAAGAAAACTACAAAATAAAAATGTAAAACAAGAAGAAAAATGTTGAGTCGCTCAGTTATCTCACAGAAGCTCTCGCTCTCTGGTTTGAGGGTCTGCGGCGTGCTCCTTTGCAAGCTAGGGGAAGAGGGGGTTTATATATGGAAACCCATTTGACCTAGCTTCCCAGACCTGCCCGATGATCTACTCGATGGGGTACACGAGGGTGAAGTCGGGTTACTCCTCGAGTGGATCTTCGGGTTGCTCTTCATGCTCTTGGATCCTCCTCGATCGTGTTGGGGGACTTGTTCTTGCAGCTCGATGGCTCCTTCGGGTACATGCTCGAGTTGTCCTTGTTTTTCCCCATTTTTGGCTCTTTAGCACCTCTTTTCATCCAAAATATGCAAATGCAGAAATGCAACACCCTAAATGCTCTAAAAGTGAATTCCTACAGTAAATGACCTAAAAATGCTAAGTTAGAGGTATGAACAATGCAAAATATGGACAAAAAAGGATGCTAAAAACATGTAAATTAGAGAGTCATCAATTATGCAACAAAACTATGCAAAAATAAGGCTTAAAACCCAACAAAAACATAAGATATCAACCACCTTATCTGGTTACTTAGTCGCACAACCAACCACCCGAAAGCGACCAAGTAAACTAGAGAGATGGGCTGAAACACTCCATTCCACTCCAGCCACGGACTACAACTGGGACCAGGCTAGACAAGTTCAAGTTGCGACCTGCTTCTCGAACCACTTCTTAAACCTTGCCTTCGTACTCGTCTCTGGCTCCCAATTATGCTCCTCAACACCATCACAGTCCCATAGCACTCTCATCAAAGGAATTTTCTTCTTCCGAATGTCCTTGATCCTCCTCTCGAGAACCCTCACCGATCTCACCTCCAAAGTCATGTTAGGCTGAAGATCCTCAGGAATCTTAGCCAATAACCGATCATCCTCACAGAGACACTTCCGCAACATCAACACATGAGAAAACCTTGTGGAACGCATGCATAACCTCAGGCAACTCTAGCCTATATGCTACTGGTCCCACCCGCTCAATCACTATGAACGGACCCATATACCTTGGACTCAACTTAGTCTCTGTCAATAACCTGTTTGGACCCTGCAACATGGCCATCTTGAGGTACACTCTCTCTCCCACGTGAAACTCAAGATCTCTCCTCCTCTTGTCGGCATAACTCCTCTGCCTATCCTGACCTTCCTTCATGTTCAGCTTGAGAACCCGAATCTTCTCTGAGGTCTCCTAAACAAAATCTGCCCCGTACATGCTCCTCTCCCCCACTCGAGTCCAACATAACGGCGTACGACACGGCCTCCCATACAAAGCCTCATAAGGAGCCATCCCAATACTCGCCTAGTAACTATTGTTGTAAGCAAACTCTACCAAGCTCAGGTGATCTTCCCAATGGCCACCCCAATCCAGCAAACACATCCTCAGCAAATCCTCCAACGTCTGGATCGTCCTCTCTGACTGTCCAACTTTCTAGGGATGATAAGCTGTACTCATATGCACCTTAGTGCCCATCTCTGCCTGAAATGCTCTCTAGAACACCGAAGTGAACTTGGAATCCCTATAAGACACAATGCTCGCTGGCACCCCATGCAACCTGACTGTCTCCTTCACATAATTCTTAGCCACGACCGCTGCCCCATCAGTCTTCTTAATGGCCAGAAAATGTGCCGACTTAGTCAACCGGTCCACAATGACCCAAATAGTAACAAACGTCCTGGACACTGGCAAACCTACCACAAAGTCCATAGTAATCATATCCCACTTCCACTTTGGAATGGGAAGACTCTTTAGTAACCCTCCTGGGACCTGATGCTCAGCCTTCACCATCTGAGACACATCGCACCTCGCGACCCAACTAGCCACATCCTTCTTCATCCCGACCTAGTGATAGTATCTCTTGAGATCACGGTACATCTTAGTCGCCCCTGGATGAATAGAGAACATGCTCGCATGAGCATCTCTCAATATCTCCTGCGTCAACTCCTCATCCTTAGGCACACAAATCCGCCCAAGAACGAAAATAGTATCATTAGCTGAAACCTGATACTCTAAATCAACATCCTTTGAGGCATTCACCAGCCCCAAATCCTTCTCCTGAGCCAACCGCACCCTGCTCAATAGATCTGCTCTATCAGCTGCCACCAAACCCAACGGCTGCTGTGAAACAGCGCACATACTCAACGCACCGATCTCTCCTACCAGAGACTCCATACCCTGCTCATGAGCCGAAGCCGCCCGCTTCCAACTCAAGGCATCTGCAACCAAGTTAGCCTTGCCAGGGTGATAGGCTATCTCCAAATCATAATCCGCCACCAGCTCCATCCACCGCCTCTGCCCTCTGCCTCAAGTTCATCTCGGGCTGAGTGAATACATACTTCAGGCTCTTATGCTCTGTAAACACCTGTACCTTTGCACCATAAAGATAAGATCTCCAAATCTTCAGGGCAAAAACTACAGTAGCCATCTCCAAGTCATGAGTAGGATAGTTGTCCTCATGCTTCCGCCACTGCCGCGAAATGTAGGCAATCACCTTCCCATGCTACATCAACACACATCCCAAACCAACTCTTGATGCATCTGTATAAACCACATAGGGCTCTCCCTAGCGTAGTAGTAAGTATCCCCTTCAGGCTTGCGAAACCCTCTTCACACTCTTGGGACCGAACAAAAAGAACCTCCTTCCCTATCAATTTAGTCATCGGTCGTGCTTTGCGTGCAAAGCCCTGCACAAATCTCCTGTAATAACCTGCCAACCCAAGAAAACTCCTGATCTCTGCGGCATTTTGCGGTCTAGACCAAACTCGGATAGCCTAAAACTTCTCCGGATCTACAGAAACTCCCTCTGTAGTCACAATGTGTCCTAGAAAACCCATCTCTCGCTGCCAGAAACTACACTTGCTCAACTTAGCAAACAACTTCTGCTCCCACAGCTTTTCCAGAACTGCTATTAAATGCACTACATGCTCCCCCAGACTATTGGAATAAACCAGAATATCATCTATGAAAATGATGACAGCCAAGTCCAGAAAACTCCTGAAACACCCTGCTCATCAATCTCATAAACGCTGTTGGCACGTTAGTCAACCCAAAAGGCATCGCCACGAACTCATAAACCCATACCTCTTCCTTCTACTTGACGAACAACACCGATGCTCCCCAAGGTGAAGTGATAAGACGAATGAATCCCCTATTTACTTCCTCAACTCTACTAGACTAATAATCAAGTACGCCGACATCAACTAACCACCACCCGAATATCAACCCCTCTTGCCTGTCCAAGAGCCTCTAGTAACTTGTCTCTTAGGGAAACTTCCACAAGATAGCTTATTCCAAAAATAGCTTTTCCGCTTGGCAATTCTCCACAGCAAATCATCAAAACGAGTGTAATAAAACAAACAAGTACCATATGTTTGCAAATTCTGATCACCGCATCAAATGCTTTGCAAGCCGCCAACTCAAACCACTTGACCTATTTCCTCCAGCAAGCTTACCAAAACCTTGAATCTAGCAACCATGTCCATCTCCAATAAACTTCATCCAACATCGTCGCAATGATTAGTTTATCCTGCCATGGAGGCTTCTCGTGAACTTATGTATCTGGCAAACATGCCTTTCCCGGCTTATACCTACTACAACTCCCCTTCTCGGGACTCTAGCACCACCAGCCGCACAATCCTGGCGCAACAGCCACACATTCATGACCGCTCTGGTCATGAAACCCTGACCCACTGGTCAACACAGCCAAAACCCGAGTTTAAACCACCATCAATCTCTCGAGGTCTACATTCAGTCATTATGTTTATACTCACGTCCTAGGCATTGCTTGCGCCCAACTCTTCCACCCTTAGGTCACAACCTTCGAGCCATACCAATCTCACTCTCAGACCACCGTCTTCGAGTTAGACCATCTCACTCTTGGACCATAATCCTCAAGATCTTGGTATTAAAGGAACTAATCATCTCCTCAGGGGAACATCATCCCCTCTGCCACTCTCGGAGCCCACAACCCCTCGAGCTATCAATATTTGGGGGAATCACCACCTCCTCAGGAGCAACAATCCTTAACGACTATAAACATCTCCCAAACAAAAGTAACTCTTGTGGTCTGGGTATAACATTTCAATGTTACACCTGCCCACTCAACTTCTAATACCCAACTGGATTACCCACCAAACAGAGAAATATCTGCTCCAACTGCATATGTCTCCCTATCCGCCTCTCTAGGCTCGATACTTCCCGAGAAGAATCTCGTACCGGTCATCTAGAACTACTTCATCCTCCTAAGATAAGATGGAAACTCCTCAACATCCGCAGCCCTCGGCACAACTGGAGCCTGCACTGGTACCCCTCTCGGTAACCGCTCCAACAACACGTCAAAAGATCCACCTAGCGATCATCTTGACCCTGGGCTTCACCTGCTGCAACCTCACACGTGGGTTCCCAGCACATCTCACAGGCTAACCCCCTCTGGTCCCTCCTGATATGCTTGCGACCCTCTGACATACCTCCTTGTGGAACTCTAGACCACACACTTGCTAGCATCGGGAACCCGCCCGACCACGACCACGACAACGCCCACGTCCACGAACAACAACTCAACCACCTTGAACCACTGCTCTTCCAAGAATAGAGGCTAACAAGCATAGAAACAAACCAAAACTACACAAAGAAACATAACATACTATGGAATCTCATTGAAGGCTCGAAGAGGATGATACTAGGACTCCATACCACAAACAAATTGACTAACTACTCATAAACAATTCCATCACACAACAACATGCATCCCATAACAGGAAAATAATTCAACCAATTAAATTCTCTAACCGCTCTAAACTATTTCCTTAGCCATCATACAACCGTAAGGGCTCTAATACCAAACTGAAACAACCCGACCCGTTTTTTTTCTTTATATATATATCATAATTAAGCATCCCATAATACTTAATTAAACCATCAAACCACAAACCATCATCAAACCAACAACAATCAATCAATATGCACAGCGGAAACATACCAACAACAGGAACATTCCTAACCATTCTAACCAACAACATAACATGCTACTAAACCAGGTTCCAACATTAATAAACATAACCAAGTGAAACTTTGGTTTGTAGTGTGATGATGATGGATGATATGATATGATGATGAATATAGAGATGGATGCAAGGTGTTTCAATTACCCTTATGTAGTTGTAGCATAAAGGATGTCAAACCATAATGAGTGTGATGCAAGGAATCAGGATGTGAATACTCTTCTAAGTCAAGCCAAATATAAAGGATGTTTGTCACTAACAACCTAATGAAGATTGTGAAATGCAAAATGAAAACCTACTAAAACAGGATACTAAATGCAAAATAAACATAATGATTAAAGCAATAATGAAATGAAACAGGAACATGAATTATAGTAAACAAACTAAGCAATGACACATGATTAAACATAAACTAAATGAAATGCAACAGGATAATGCAAATAGAATGAAACGGGAAATGAAACATAAAGATGCAGAACATAAAACAGGAACTCTGGAAGGAGCTCGAGCAGGCACTCGATCGGATGCTCGATCGAGTGGATGGTCGAGTTGATGAGCGAACGTCAGAAATAGAGCAAATATTGAAATAGAGCAAGCAACAATCAATATACAATATTTAAACAAGAAATCAATAAACAAAGAAAGGTCCTAAGGATGGATTCATGGGATGGACTCAAGCTATGGCTATCTAAATTGGTCAACAAACCTCAATCAACAATGAGCTATCTCTAGACAAGGATCTTCTAGTACATGTTAATCCATTCTCATGACAATAACAATCAAGCCAAGATACTTCTTAGACCTAGCTCTCAATAGTTATTACATAACAAAGCAGGCATTAAACAACCAGATCATTAATGTCAAAAATCAACAAAACATCTAATCTCTTAGCATGCTTCATGATAATCTCTATTATTAGCTTTATCTAACAACTTAGACATTGGTATGATGCTAAGAAGCTTAAGATCTACCCTTACCCTCTCAGTATAAGAATATGATAGAGCATATCTAACCCAGAAGGGATATTAAGCAATCAATCTTGACCAATCCAAACAACCATAACCTTTATCCACCCTAATCCATCCTCAAGATCCTAAGCCACTACTCACAAACACAAAACATGATGAACAAAGTCATAAACCCATAAATCAATGAAACTTGCATGATTAGAAAGATGAGATGAAGATCTACAATATTGAAGAAGAAATCAAACTCAAATTCTTAATACTTTGAAAGTTATGGAACCAACAAGTATCAAAGATTTCTTAAAAATAAGCAAAAGTGGCTAAAAGATCTAAGCAATAAAAGCAAAAAGGAATAATTCCCCAAAAGGGTAAATACTAGGTCTAGGATTGTACTCTAAAAAGTCTCCCTTTTGTGGCTGCAGGGTACAAGGCCTTTTATAGGAAAAGGAAGGGAAGCCCTAAAAATGCTAAAAGACAAAATAAGTGGGCGGCTCGGTCAACTCGACCAGGTGCTCGGTCGAGTGCCGGTCGAGTAGCCTCTTCTTCTGCTTCTCCCATCCGGTCGAGTCCTTCTCCGCACACGGTCGAGTGCTGGGTCGGGTGGGTGGTCGAGGGGACTTCCGGACCTTGATTCTTCAGCTCCAAATCCCTTGTTTCCTTCTCTTGACAGCTCCAATCTTCTTCAGCATCACTTCCATGCTCTTTAGGATCCAAAATCACTTGTTTATGCAAGAAACTATGCAAATGCAATGCAAATCTGCTCTAATGCATAAACAGTTCTAAAACTATGCAATAATGGACAAATGAGATAGAAAATCATGCAAAAGATGTGAATATACTAAGGGAAAATAGGGCAAAATATATGAACATTAACACCCCCAAACTTAGTCTTTGCTTGTCCTTAAGCAAATGAAAGACATAAGAAGGTAGGTGAGGTTTGAAAGTGGGATCTCAGCTCCTAAAGTTTGCTAACAAAGGTTATGCAATGCTTAAACTCATTTGGCTTGGTAACAAAGGTTTAGAGACAATGACGGTCTCTCTTTAGAGTGGGGATTATCAATATCAAGGTTCTCTCATGAAAAATGGATTGAGCTTTAGAAGAATGCTAAAAGTAAGAACACTTAGACACATACAAGAACAAAACCTTATCTACCCAAAAGTAACCAAAGTGTTTGATCCTATCATTCTAAACCCAAATGATCCTAGTTCTACCTTTTGTCTTCTTCTCTTCTCAAATACCCTTTTTCTCTTTTTTTTAAGCCTTAAGAGAGGTTTCTTATTTGAATCAACTAGTGGAATGGAGACTTCTTTCTTATTGCTATGTTCCCTTTTCTTCTTACTTCTTAAGACATAAAAGGTTTTCTCTATACTCTTCTTTTCTTTCTTTCTTTTCTTTGATTAGAACCATTTTTAACAATCTCATACTTCCCATTCTTTCACTAGAGTTTACATTTTCTAAAACACATCCCCCTCCTAAAGACTATAACCTTTTCTTTTTTTTCTCTTTTCTTTTCTTTTTCAAAACAACCAAGTCCCAAACCCAACAATTAAACCACCTAGTCCTATCTAGTTTGAAAATTGCAAACTAGAACTACACAAGGCAATATTTTTGTCAGCTCAAACCTAACACTTTCTACCAAGCTCAATCCCAAAAAGGCCTCACACACTCAAGAAAAAACATGGCATGAAATAAGGGTAGGTTATGGGTAGGGGAAATTTGGAAGAAGATTCAAGACTCAAAATAAAATAAAACTAGAGATTCTATGGTATGTACAAGGTAAATGTGATGTTGTTACCTTATCGATTGTGGAAGAAGCTGTCAACATCCTCATTCATGCTTTCATATATGTAGTGGGAGTCTTGTGGTTAACTTGGAGGTGGGGAGGGAGGCAACTCGACTATGACCATCGACTGGTACTCGGTCGAGTGCCCGGTCGAGTATGGTGGTCGAGTTGGTTGACGAATGGGTGGTGATGGGAAAAATTGTTGTCCTTGCTGCTGATAGTAATGTTGTAAGAGAGCTGGATCCATGAAGTATTGGGGAGGGATGGGAGGGTAAGCTTGGCCATAGGGATAGCCTGCTGGAGCTGGGAAACCATAAGGAGGTCTGGGCAGGTACTCGGCCGAGTGCATTGGAGGTGCTCGGTCGAGTGGTTGCTCGAGTGAGCCGGTCGAGTGCCTTGCCGNCCGATTGTTGTTCTGGGCGACTTAACCTTCTCCTTCTCTGAATTGGCTCATGCATTGAGGCTCTTGCCGGTTCCACTGCTAGTTCAGCTCTAGATAATGCTCTTGTTGAGCTACTCCTCCTCAAAGGGCTAGATGGTGATGGTGAAGAGTTCCCACTCTTTCATTCAGCAATCTCCTTCTTTAAACCCTTGATGGACTTAGTCATTCTTCCCATCTTCTTCTTTAGTTTGTCCAAATTCTTCCCATGCCACTTGTTCCACTTTTGTAGGAGTGTCAACCTCTTGCTAGTCTCTCTCACTCCTCTAGTATCTCTTGGCTTGGCTCATAGTCTTCAAAGTAAAATTGCTCTTCCTCATCAGCCATCTCTACATCTCTGGCTTCATCCACTCTCACTTGGGCTGTCCCATCAAACAAGAATTCAGCAGCTAGCCAAAAATCAATGTTCACCCCTTCATTTATGGTTGTAAGCTCCTTGTTGGATAGAACAAGTTGAGTTTTCTCTAGTGTTGGAAGCTCAAAGTTGAAGAGGTGCTTCCCATTGTGCATCTCCTTGGCTAGAATGAGAGTAGAGGTGAGGTAGTTGGTGTCAATCCATCTTGGCTTGGCTTGCTCTCCTCTAAGTGGTACTTTTGCAGCCACTAGCATTGGATTAATGATGCCTCCAATGGTTAGAACTCCAGTTGAGCCCCTCTTGTGCAACTTGCTCACCCAGCTTCTATAGTATATCATTTGGTCAATAAGGAGCATGGCAAGATCAGTCTCCACACTACTCCCAAGGATGATGGTGCCATTTCTTGCTTGGAGGATGATACCATTGAGTGTTGCATCAATCATCTTGAGTTCTCCCTCATTCACATTTCCAGTCTCTTTTCTAGCAAAGAAAGTGTTTGCTAGTGGCTTGTGGAAGTACCTTAGGACTGGGCTCCTTATCTTTGAGCTCTTGGACTTGGAGGATGAGTAGGTGTAGTTGTCTCCAATGGTTTCCCAAACAGAGAAGAGCTCTTCCCTTGGAATCATCATATTCCTTTGACTACCAACTTCAAAACCAAAGATATTGGCTATCTTCTTAAATGAAAGCTCATATTTCTTCCCCTTGATGGTGAAATCACAACAACCAGGTCCAGATTCCTTGTCCATTGTTGAGTAGAAGTGAAACTTGATGGTGGCTAAGAACTCACAGCTCTCTTCTCTATACCCCTCCATGCACAAACTCATGAACTTGCTTAGGTTGCACTTCTCAAAAAGAAACTCCACATCTTCAGCAATTCCCAGCTTCTCCATGGTCTCCTTGTGTGGATATCTTGTTCCTTGGAAGCTCATCCTCATGAAGGCTTCATAGAGCTGTTTTGTAGTTAGTCCACATGATTGTTCTTCTTCTCCCATTTCTCCTTCTTCTTCTTCTTCACTCTCACTCTCAACTTCTTCCTCTTGTTGTTGATCTTCAGCTGGCCTCTTTCCTTTTGCTTTGTTCCTCCTCATGTGTTCTTGAAGAGTGAACTGCATCTCTTCCTCACTTTCAGTTTGCTCAGGATCCTCCTCAACTGGCTGATGTCTTCTTCTCGGCTCGCCACTCAACCGCCTACTCGAACCAGTACTCGGTCGTTTGGCTGCTCGAGTTGGTGGTCGAGTACTTCCACCAGCTTGCCTTCTTGTTGCAAATTGTGCATCATGTCGATCCAAGGAGCATTCGACAACTTGTTGAGATGATCTTGTGATCCTTGAAGACATTTTGAAAGAAAACTTGAAAGGAATAGTCTCAAAGCTCAAAGTTAATAGGTTAGTAACCCAAAAACCAAAAGAACTAAGCTTTAGCAAGAAGATGAACTTGAGAGAGATTTTAAGCTAGATTTTTAATGTTTTAAGCAAATGAGAGAGTGTGAGAAGTCTAGGATCGAGTTTATCTCTTTATAAAGAAGCTAAGGGGACAATGAGACAAGGATGGAGC
Source organism: Camelina sativa (assembly GCF_000633955.1). NCBI lineage: Eukaryota > Viridiplantae > Streptophyta > Magnoliopsida > Brassicales > Brassicaceae > Camelina > Camelina sativa. The sequence goes on from NC_025695.1 coordinate 35,318,806, forward strand.
GTCCATACCATTGAAATTTGAATTGGGAATCTTTGACTCACTTTTTGCTGCAGCTCGACCCCACCACTCGACCCCACGTGGTCGAGTGCTTGACAAAATTTGAAATTTGAACTCCTTTCTCCCTCCACTCGATCGTGCAAGAGAAATTTGAATCGATTGGGCTTGATCTTCTAGTCCACTCGATCGAGTACCTCTCATGGGCTGGTCGAGTGGGCTTGCGAATTCACTTCTACAAGTCCAAATCTTGTTAAATCCATCTACACTCTCATAAAATGGTCTGCCCAACATAAACATAAAAGAAAAGAAATCAAAACTACAAGGAAAATTCATTAAAATTCATTAAAATTCTTTCTAAATCCTAAACCAATACCTCCCCCTAAACATATTTACAATGATACATGTTTAAAGTCACTAAGCTTGACTTTGATTGCCTTTTCAGGCTTGGTTTAGAGTCCAAGGGGGTGATGAGATCCTCCCTGGTACCACTTGATCAATATGAAGTTGTTCCTTGATCACTTCACCCTTAACACATGAACCTTGTTTCTTCTTAATTTTGAACCTTGGTCTTGCCTTCTTCAAAGACCTCTTGTTGAGCTGAACTTGAAGATCCTCCACTAAGTCCGTTAGCCTTTGAACTGAATCTTTTGAGCCCTTCAATAATAGTAATATATATTGCCATTTCAAAAATATGTTTTTCTAAATAACTTATGAAACATATAAAAGTACCAAAATATAAAAATCATAATTTTCTTTACATTATTGAGGAATATTTTTAAATTAAATTTATTTTAGGGACAATTGCATTTTTTGTACCTTTATTTGCATTTGAATGAAATCGTAGACTCTATATTCGATTTTCGAGAAACATAACCACTATGGGTGCTAAAACTACAGTTGACTCCCTTACGACCAAACAAAAAACAGAAGCCGAAAGGACAGATGTAACCCGGAAGAAGTCAGCAGTAGATACATTTAAGGGAGACTCCAATTGACGTCAATGAGTAGACATAAAGATATGTCTACTCGTTAATTATAGTTTAAATTTTAATTTTTAAAAATTATAAAAAATAATTTGGTAAACCTATTGACCAAATAATAACCACATAGACTTCCTGCATTGAAATAAAATAAATTTACATATAAACTAGTCAAATTAAGGGAGGAAAGGCTAATTAGGTTAAAATTATTTTATTTAGGGTTTGATTAAGTAGACTTCTCTGTAGACTATTAGTGGTTGACTTTGTAATGTCATCAACTATTAATATTATTATTTTAATTTCACAGATAATTTAACCAAACCGATAGCTGAACCTAACTGAATGCTTACCGATTTCTTGATTTTAACCTACCCGGATTCAGTAACCATATAAATACTTCTTTTTGTAAGTCAACCCTAGTTTGTATGTGCTTTCTCTCTCTCCACAATTTCTCTCTCTAAAATTCCGATATTATTGTTCTCGAAAATTCAGATTCTATCCTCATCATTTATCGTCTTCGAAACTCAAGGACATCTCAGATAAGTATTCTCATCATTTATCGTCGGCTATTTTCTTTTGTAACGCTTTAGCTAATTTTCTTCGAAAATAGATATGTTCTCATAGTTTTTTGTTCATTTTGCACTCAGATATGGGGTTACACAGCTACACTCAGCCATCTTCTAGTTCTTTGCAAGTATGGAGTGAAGGTCCACCCGAAGTAAACTTTCTTGGCCTGACAGTTGGAATTCCTGACAAATGTTTCTGCGGAAGGGAAACCGTTATGAAATGTTCCACCACAGCCGACAATCCTGGAAGGATTTTCTTTGGATGCAATAATCATGAGGTTGTTAGATTGTATGATGGTTTATTCGTTTGGTATAATAATTATTTGAGTATAGATAATATTCTTATGGTATATTTATTTCTATGGTACGGTATAGGATGGAGAGGACCATATTATGAAATTGTGGGATGAGGCTATTATGCAAGACTTCCAAGCAATGAGAGGTGGACTTGCTGAAGGGATTCTATTACAGCCATCCAGGAAAATGATGAAATGCTATGGGTTNCTTCGAAAATAGATATGTTCTCATAGTTTTTTGTTCATTTTGCACTCAGATATGGGGTTACACAGCTACACTCAGCCATCTTCTAGTTCTTTGCAAGTATGGAGTGAAGGTCCACCCGAAGTAAACTTTCTTGGCCTGACAGTTGGAATTCCTGACAAATGTTTCTGCGGAAGGGAAACCGTTATGAAATGTTCCACCACAGCCGACAATCCTGGAAGGATTTTCTTTGGATGCAATAATCATGAGGTTGTTAGATTGTATGATGGTTTATTCGTTTGGTATAATAATTATTTGAGTATAGATAATATTCTTATGGTATATTTATTTCTATGGTACGGTATAGGATGGAGAGGACCATATTATGAAATTGTGGGATGAGGCTATTATGCAAGACTTCCAAGCAATGAGAGGTGGACTTGCTGAAGGGATTCTATTACAGCCATCCAGGAAAATGATGAAATGCTATGGGTTCAGCAGGAGCTAGACAAGGTGAAAGATCAGATGAAGGAATTACGTCTATCAGTCCGTCGTGTCTTGGGTATAATCTTTATTGTTGTATTAATCTCTTTTGCTTTGTAGATCTTTCAATTAAAATCTGTGAACCTCTCTTTATCGTGGCCGTTTGTTTGAATGGCGTATTTATGTCTGTAATCTGTGAACTTGCTCCAGTTTCTATAATATTTGGACGATATCGTTGACTTCATTAGATGACCTATTTAGTAGACTTCCCCCGTTTACATTAACAAGTCAGTAGACGAAGTCTACTCGTTAATGATTTACGACACGACCATTTGCTTTATTAATTATGTAACTGTTCATTGTAACCGTTTCGTCTCGTATATATAAACCAGCACGGGCCTTTTGATTATTTTAAAACTGCAACCAAAAAAGTTATCTATAAATCATTTCTTTTCTCTTTTAAAAAAAATAGTAGGTAGTTCATCTTCACGACGGAAAATTGGTGATTGGTCAATATTCTTGTATCGGTCAATATAAATCATCCACGCTTAATTGGAGACTGATCACGGTTGGATAATTGAAACTTTCTCTATATCACTTCACTTCATCATATAAGTGTATAATCATCTATCATTCACGTATGTGTAACTCTTAGAAAGTTTCTATATCATATCACTTTATACTTAAAAGTGTAGAATTCTATATACACGCAACTTTTGTCCATGTACCATAGAAACTCGTTCATCGTCGTTAACGATGTATTAATTATTTTGATTTGATGGATTTGCAGTTTAAAGTATGTTTTAGTTTCCCCAGAAAGAAGTCTACTTGATAAGTCTTCAGCATACTAGTATAAAAATTAATTTGATTTGATGGATTTACAGTTTAAAGTATATTTTAGTTTCCCCAGAAAGAAGTCTACTTGATAAGTCTTCAGCATAATAGTACAAAAATTAATTTGATTTGATGGATTTGCAGTTTAAAGTATGTTTTAGTTTCCCCAGGAAGAAGTCTACTTGATAAGTCTTCAGCATAATAGTACAAAAATTAATTTGATTTGATGGATTTGCAGACGGTCCAGTTTCCCGTGGAGAATTCTGCCAGAGAAGTCGTCAACATAATCATTACAAGGTATAAATTGATTTGATGTTAGTTGGCGGTAATATTTATATGTTTAATTTACCGATAAGCGGGAACCGGTTTCTTTGAATGAATTTGAAGCCATCACTGGACTTAACTGTGACGATGTCGAGTCGTTGGAGTAGCCACAAGTTGAGGTTTCAGACGAGATGGAAGAGTTTTGGGAGAAGCTTGGAGTCAATTTAGCAGCGGTCCGAGTAATGAGCAACTGGTTGCAGCATGTAAGAACTCAAACGATTGGGATAGAATAGATCGTATTAGGTTGGGTTATTTAGCTATCTACGCTGGGTTTATAGAAGCTAGGAAACCATCAACGCCCACCCGTTTAAATATGACTAGGCTAGTCATGGATTTAGATGCATTTCTTGATTATCCCTGGGGAAGAGTTGCTTTCAAGAACCTGATTCTGTCTATTAAGGAGAAGGACTTAAACAAGCAGAGTTACACCATAGACGGATTTGTGGAAGCTCTGCAGATGTGGGTGTACGAATCTATGCCTGATTTTGGCAAATCAATTGGGGAACCGTTGGCAAATAATCCAAGTCCACCGTTGCTTGCTTACCGCGGTTCTCGCGGTAGAAAAAATGTCAAATAGGGCATTCTAAAACAGGTACGCACCTCTGTGATTCGTCTATAATTTATCTATGATATTAGATGACTCAGTAACCATTATTGTGTTAGATTTGAACTAGTACACTGTTTTATATCAATTGTAGACAAACTTCAGACACTTCAAAACCATTGGTGACATGATTAGTCCTGTTTGGGAAGACGATGAAGCAGATGAGAAGATTGATAACATTTTGAGAGCATTCAATGGGGATTTTGGTCCATGGAGGTGGGGGAGAGGTTTGTGGCAGACGGATGGTATTTATGAATCCAACAATGCGAAGGTGAAGGTGGAGGAAAAGAGTGAAAAGAAGAGAGCTGGTACATTTGATGAGCCAAGTGGGAAGAGGCACTGTCCAGGTACTTCAACTGCCTTGGAGTTCAATATCTTGGATTCTATTAAAGA
>NC_025695.1:35323616-35328821 GCF_000633955.1 Camelina sativa
TGCAACAAAAAGTACGAGATCTGGAGTCTGGTTGGATCTAACCCTTTACGATTTTCTTTGAATGAATTTGAAGCCATCACTGGACTTAACTGTGACGATGTCGAGTCGTTGGAGCAGCCACAAGTTGAGGTTTCAGACGAGATGGAAGAGTTTTGGGAGAAGCTTGGAGTCAATTTAGACAGCGGTCCGAGTATTGAGCAACTGGTTGCAGCATGTAAGAACTCAAGCGATTGGGATAGAATAGATCGTATTAGGTTGGGTTATTTAGCTATCTACAATGGGTTTATAGAAGCTAGGAAACCATCAATGCCCACCCGTCTAAATATGGCTAGGCTAGTCATGGATTTAAATGCATTTCTTGATTATTCCTGGGGAAGAGTTGCTTTCAAGAACATGATTTTGTCTGTTAAGGAGAAAGACTTAAACAAGCATAGTTACACCATAGACGGATTTGTCGAAGCTCTGCAGATATGGGTGTAAGAATCTATGCCTGATTTTGGCAAATCAATTGGGGAACCGTTGGCGAACAATCCAAGTCCACCGTTGCTTGCTTACCGCGGTTCTCGCGGTAGAAAAAATGTCAAATAGGGCATTCTAAAACAGGTACGCACCTCTGTGATTCGTCTATAATTTATCTATGATATTAGATGACTCAGTAACCATTATTGTGTTAGATTTGAACTAGTACACTGTTTTATATCAATTGTAGACAAACTTCAGACACTTCAAAACCATTGGTGACATGATTAGTCCTGTTTGGGAAGACGATGAAGCAGATGAGAAGATTGATAACATTTTGAGAGCATTCAATGGGGATTTTGGTCCATGGAGGTGGGGGAGAGGTTTGTGGCAGACGGATGGTATTTATGAATCCAACAATGCGAAGGTGAAGGTGGAGGAAAAGAGTGAAAAGAAGAGAGCTGGTACATTTGATGAGCCAAGTGGGAAGAGGCACTGTCCAGGTACTTCAACTGCCTTGGAGTTCAATATCTTGGATTCTATTAAAGAAGAGCTCGACATGTGGGGAGCATCTCTGCTTGATCAGATGAAGGAAGGTTTGAACATGTTGAATGGGAAGATTGAAAGCCTGGCTTCGGATCTTACCAAAATGAAGGGAGATGTGAATGGTACGAAAGAGGCTAATCCTTTATCAAAGGAACAGAAGGACTCTCAGGCAGCTACTGGTACGAAAGAGGCTGTATCAAATGAACAAAAGGACTCTCAGACGAAAATGGTTAGTTCTGAACACTTGCAATTTCCTACTAAGATCCCTCACAATCACAATACCAGGTACAAGGCGAGAAAAAAATAGACTTCGAGAAGTTGTCAACTTCGAAGACATAAAAACAACTGTCTTCCTTATGTGAAGTAGACTTCCTTATGTGAAGTAGATTTCTATATCTGTGTTTTCTTTGTTTGTTTTATTTGAGACAAATTAAACATATGAGGCGACTTTAATATTATCTGTTTCCATAAATGACCACGTAACTTTTAAACCGGAATTTGCAGAACAAGCCAGGACAATCTGAGACCCTGAAACCATCTCCATCTGTTACTCGTACGGATACGTACACTGAGTCAGCTCTGAATCAGCTCTGAATCATCTGACACTAAGTCAGACCCACCTGTATTTATTCGCACGGAAATCCCAACAGCTGCCGACTTGACTGCTAGAGCCAAGAAACAAGAACCAAGGAAAGAAGCGGCTAGGATTACGGCACATGGCAAGGCTGAAAGGGTTAAGAGGTTGGCGTCAAGTCAACATTCCCCTTTCATTGGTGATAACACAGCCAAGACTATCATGGGTGATAAATCAGCCACCTCAGCGTACAATCCTTTTGATAAAGCAGACATGAAGTTAAAGAAGGTTTTCCTTGATTTCTTAAAGAAAGATCCGTAAGTCTACTAACTTTTATGTTATGTTTCAAAAATTCTATTTGTCGAAACTCTAGTAACTTATATGTATCCAAACCATTCATCACCCGCAGGACGTACAAGAACAAGGTCCCAGAGAAATCTTGATGCTGTCTTTGGTGGTACGAACTGCAGACAAAAACAGTCTGGCTACGATATTCGGTAAGTCTACTAGAAAACTTCGTCTCCAAGTATACTAGAAAACTTCGAGTCGATCTTCAATATTATATAACTATGTTTTAAATCCATGTTGTTATCCAGCACATGGATGCGGGGTTGAATCTATTGAGACATGGACACGTCAGATCTTTAGAACGAGTAGATTGGCTTTCCTAGACGCTATGTTCACTCATCTGTGGACAACGAAGTACCTTGACTTTGTCAATTCTGAGGCACATGCTAATGGATCTGGGAAACTGTTGCTGGCCGGTGCCTTCAGCTACCATGCAGGGAAGTATCCACCGTATGCTCAGACTAACAAGCAATGGGGTCTGGAAGTTGACGACTTATATGCGCCTTTAAGCGTGAAGTCGACGCACTGGGTACCTATGTGGATCTCGATTCCCAAGAGACACATCATCGTCTGGGATAGCATCCCGAGTGTCACCAACGACGAAGAGCTTGCATCTGCCATCGAGCCTATTGCCGTCTTGGTTCCCAACGTGTTGCAGGAGTTAGCCAGCCCTGACCACAAGCATATGTATTCGTACGAGAAGTTCACTCATGAGCGGGTCAAAAAGGGAGTGCCTCCGAACAAGAAGCCAGGTGACTGTGGTGTGTATACTTTGAAGTACATAAAATGTCATGCTCTTTGGTTAGCCTTTCCTACTACTTTGTGCGACGCAAACATCACACGGATAAGGGAAAAGATGGCTTGTGACTTATTTCACGAGATTGATTGTCGTGGACCAAATGAGGAGAACTACATAGAAGACTTTGGGCTCTATGATCCTCCCCCAATCCGGGACTAACTATAAACTTTGTTTGAAAGATTTAAACTCTTGTTTTAAGTATGTATGACTCATTAGGATGATGTAGGGTTGATGTTTTGTTTCTGTTTGGGGGATCTTTATATTTTGTGGGTGGGATCCTACTGATTAAACTCTGATGATGGACGGGATCTTGATATTTCTTGTGTGATCCTCCTTTTAAACTCTAATGTGTAAGGATGATTGTTCTTGTTGTCTACTAGTTATACGTGGGATATTGGTATTTTTGGTCAGTTTTTCGTAAGATATAGCGTACACTTGTATGTTCCTCATTAGTTACTTATTAAAATATTAATTCTTTGTCGTCTCTCTAAACAATAGCGTACAGCGAAAGCCTAGTAGACATATTTCTGAAGTTAACTTGGAGACTTCGAATGGATATTGTTGTTCAATAGACATGTAGAACTTTTGTTCTCGTAGTTAAATTTTTTGTTTAACTATGATGATAGGCTGCTATCCATATATTTTTGTGGAATCCTCTCACCTAACATCTCAATACTAAAACAGTGGTTCATCCTTTTGATGTCGGACCTAATGCCAATCCATCTACAGAGTATCAATAAAACCCAACAAAATGCTTTTTTATCTGCTCTCCCGCTGATACTCTACTCTTGCTGTCAGAACCAGATAAGCAACATAAAATAATATAAAATGTGACAGAGTTATAAACTTTATCGGGGAATGTGTTATTATAAATTTTTATTAAAATATTAATAAAATAATACAGAAAAGAGAGAGAGAAGAGAGAACCGATGTTTTTTTTCTTTTTTTTTTGTCGACTCTGTTTATTTTTACACTTGTCTGTTCCTCATTAGTTAGTTATTAAAATATTAATTACTTGTAGTCTCTCTAAACAATCGCGTACAGCGAAAGCCTAGTAGACATATTTCAGAAGTTAACTTGGAGACTTCGAATGGATATTGTTGTTCAATAGACATGTAGAGTTGACCGATAGAAATAGAGAAATAGATATTCAGAATGCATACATTAAGTTCAAAAATAAAATACAAATAGGAGTTTGGGTGATGCAACTAATCGTCGAGACGGACATGAAGTTTGCCCCAATCAATAGGAGGAGGAACCACACACTGTTTGACATCAGCTTCCGCAACCTCTCTCATCTCCTCTAACCTCTTGTGCTCTGCCTCGAAGTCGACAAGTTGTTGACCCAATATTTGATTCAGTTGGGATAGTTGAGCGTCGATCAGATCCACTTGATGCACAAGGGCGGTAGCCTCTTCCTTCTTCTTCATGTGATCTCTCATCATACGAAGAATGGCTTTAAAGCGGTCCTTCGTCTCTTCTTCAACCACGACTCTCGTCCTCTCAAAAGCATCTGTCATGGCATCTATTACTTCCTCTTCCCACTCGAAATCGGAACTGCTTCGCTTACGCTTAGTGGAACTCTCTCCGGCCATAGCTCGTAACCAACTTATTCTCTTGTTATCGAAGAAGGAGATGCAATAGATTGAGTGGAAATTGAGAGGATATTTATAGGTGAAATTGAGANGGAAATCGACAAGTTGTTGACCCAATATTTGATTCAGTTGGGATAGTTGAGCGTCGATCAGATCCACTTGATGCACAAGGGCGGTAGCCTCTTCCTTCTTCTTCATGTGATCTCTCATCATACGAAGAATGGCTTTAAAGCGGTCCTTCATCTCTTCTTCAACCACGACTCTCGTCCTCTCAAAAGCATCTGTCATGGCATCTATTACTTCCTCTTCCCACTCGAAATCGGAACTGCTTCGCTTACGCTTAGTGGAACTCTCTCCGGCCATAGCTCGTAACCAACTTATTCTCTTGTTATCGAAGAAGGAGATGCAATAGATTGAGTGGAAATTGAGAGGATATTTATAGGTGAAATTGAGACGGCAACGATACACTGAATGTAGAGAAATCGAAAGGGTAAAACGAATGTAAAGATATCAAAGGGTACAACGAATGTAGAGATAGTGAAAGGTTACAATGAATGCAGAGATATCGAAATGGTACATTGAAAGTAGAGAGAAATGCATCATACATCGAAAGCTTAGTAGACATCAGATTGAAGTTAACTTAGAGACTTGGTACACATCCCAAGACACATTGCGATGACAACAATGAAACCTATCCAAGAGAGAACCATAAATTGTCGAAGCATTTTTTCCCTTTCATTCGCTGCCAGTAAGTCACATTCAAACTTCTTCTTGTCTTCCTCATATGTGTTAACCACCCCAGAGTTCACCAAACCGTTAACAACTTGTTCTTTCATTTCTCTTACAGATTCTTTAAGTACCTTGATTTCTTCTCTATGCCGACG
>NC_025695.1:35330191-35340689 GCF_000633955.1 Camelina sativa
GTAAATGATAGTTACGTACTAGTCTTTAATAATGTCGACTTGAACACGTGGGATAATCCCGGAAAATTACAGAGACAAATTATAGCTAGGGAAACTCTAGATGACTTCACGATGAAGTTAACTTCTACTCGCCGTGTTCAGCAACCTATACAAATAATTGTTAGTGTAACCGACGATCATATACAAAACGTTAAAAATATATCAAGTGGGATTGTTACTTACATGAGGTCGAGTACGTCCAGGCTGTCTGTATTATGAACAAGCATATTGCTTATGAGACTTCCTCGGCTTGCTCCCATTTTTANTATCTGTCCTTGATTTCACAATAATCGTTGATCTACCGCAGTAGTTGCAGATTGGACCAGNATAACGAGACTTCTTTTGCCTTCCAGGCTTCCGCTTCGGTATGGGAGGTATACATCGGATATCTGGCCCAATTGGATCGTGCTCGACATTGGGCATGATGGTAGCTGCGTACGATGCATAGACATAATCTTTTCTATAGTAAGCTTCGACTACGGTAGACATATTCCATCCGCTTGACTTGACAGCCTTAATTGCATGTAAACATGGCATTTTCTCAACATCAAACACCCCACATGAACAAGATTTTGCTTCCAAGTCAACCAAACAGTCACATTGCCCACCCTAACGTAGAAACGCCAGCCATCAATGCATACTACCGTCATCATGTCTGCGTAATGCTCCCTTTCGGCCAATAAGAACTCAACACCCCGGCTAAAAGTGGTTGTCAGACTAAGTGCATCCTCTCGTCTTTTCCAATACCACCTACCTAACTTTTTCGTAATAAACTCAATGAGATATGTGATGGGATAACCTTTGGCTTTCTTTAGCACGGATTTGATAGATTCTGCAATGTTGCTAGTCTTGATGTTGTATCTATCTCCTGGACAGTAAACCCGAGACCATAAAGTTGGATCTGCCTCATTCAAGTACGCTGCAAGGGCCAGATTTATGTTAGTAAGGGAAGCCATGTAGCGGTTGTAATCATCATATGTATGCGCATATGGTGCCCCTTTCACCAAGTACATCAGTTGCTTCCCACGGAAATTAGAAATTATGTTTTGTTGGATATGGTAGTAACATATCCCTCGTGTTGCCCATGGCATAACATTGCGACATGCTTTAGCTATTGAACTGCACCTATCCAAAACTACTACCAGTGGATATTCATCCGAGATACACTCACTTAATTTGGTGAAAAACCAATCCATGAAGCATCACACTCCGAGTCGACAATTCCAAAAGCCAACGGAAATATCTGAAAGTTACCATCCTGTGCGAAAGCGACTAGAAATACACCTTCATACTTTCCGGTGAGATGGGTCCTATCAACCACAATAACTCGCCTCACGTAATTGAAACCACGGATTGAAGCATAGAAAGATAGGAAAAGATACTTAAACCTATGCTCGTCATCAACAACAAGGTTAACTGCTCTATTTTTCTAAGACAATAAGGCAACTTCGCATATCCAGATTCGGCGTTTCCTCTCACATATTCCAAGGCATATTGTAAAGAGCTGTACGAAGTTGTGTAATCCAATGTCATGCCGAACATTGTCCTCATTGAATCTTGGATATGTTGTGGGACAACACCATCTACTATTCCTACCCGGTCTACAAAAAGCATCCCAATATATTTGGAGGTGCAACGCTTACGGTGAGCTATGCGGTCCACAATAGAACATGTATGCACGTTCAGATATTTGGTGACCCAAAAAGTGGTTGGATCATTCTTCACAGTCGGCACGACCCTCCACGTGCATCCTGGCACAGAGCATATTGCCACCAACCGAGACTTTGTGGACTTCTTAATTTTGAAAGAGAATTTTAGCATGATAGCGGTCAAACGCACCTCTGTTATGACATCATGTTTGCATGGAAAGCATTGACCTACTTTCAGTTGGTCTGTCCATGGATTATTTAACTGTCCATGAATACCACCAACAGACGGTTTCTCTTCTTCAGCATCTCCATCTTCATCGTCATCTTCATCTTCAAATTTCCCGTACTCACTATAATCGAAATCCATGTCATCAACATCTTTTGGCTTCTCATCTATAGTGTCATGGAGAGCTTCTTCACATTCTTCTACACCTTCATCGGCACTTGGATCTACATCGTCACCAAATTCATCCGTTGGCTCCCCATCGGCAATAGAACAAGAGTTATTTATATCATTAACACATCCCTTAACCGACTGTCCATCCATGCATTGCGTAGAGATGCAAAGGCGAACAACATTCCTACTACTAAAATCTATCAAGTTCTGAACTGATCTATCATTTGTGACATAGACAGGAGGGGTATCTTGGGGCAATTGCTGAAGCATCATCTCTGTTAAGGGATACGATAACTGAACCATCTCTATTTCTTTGTCAATCAGATAATCTTCTACAGCCATTTCAAGAAACTCAGCGTATGTACAACCGTGTCGAAAAAAAAACATTCTCCCACCTTTGCGTCCATCCATATCAAAATGCCAGGACCCATTTCTCGTCGCCCATACTCCGTAAACAACATGTATTTGCGCCATCTACCTGAAAAAGTAAGCAGCAAGTCAATTACTCATTACATAGCTGACTATCCGTAGAAGTCTTAAATCAATAACCTAGATGCCTAACAAAACCAAAAACATGATTGATCCAGAAGTATAATATATTATCATGACAATAATAGACAGAGGCAAGTACATAACCGATACAAAACATTTTGAACTACAAAATCAAAAAGAAAAATTTATAAATTTCAATTAAACACTATTTCAAATATACAGACTTCACAGATAACTCCAACGGTTTGACTTCGTAAATTAGTCTACTTTAATGACCTAACTGCCTACGAAAACCAAAAACTTGATTTCTCCATATGTATAATATGGATTCATGTCAAAAACATACAGAGGCAAGTAAATAACATATATCAAAGAATACAACAAGAAAATCTTAAAAATTATTCACCAATTTGCAATAATTTTGTTTTCAAAATCTGCTGACTTCATGTTGACTTCAACGGGTAGATATAAACTAGACTATACGAAGATAACTTCAAATGAAGTCTATTTTTAGTGGTCTATTTTTACAATTACAATTTAACAAAGCAGACAGCGGACGAAGTCTACTAGAACCGGTTGACTTCTTTTGTGGTCATCCTTTGTTAATTTTTTGGTCAGTTTTGCAATTAAATAGATAAAAATAGGTAGACTTCAATAGAAAGTTCCACATGTTAACTTCAATTATAGTTTACTCTGGTTATTTTTGCAATTGACCAACCCATTGACTTTACAGTAGACTTCTGTCTAACAAGTAGACTTCATCTATCCGTCAACAAGAAAATGTAAACTTCGTCGTGGTTAGTATTGCAATTGACCAAGTTTGACTTTTTCCAAGTAGACTACGTACGAAGTCAATAGTAATGATGACTTCGTTTGCAGTCTGACGTGGTCATTTTTGGAGTTGACCAACATTTAAAATTTTTAATTAGTAGACTTCATTTGCAGTCAAATAATTATTTTAATATAATAATATTACGGTCAATGCTTAAATATTTTGGTCAATTCCAAAAATAGTCACTATTGAAGTCTACTAGTTTATTATCATAAGAAGACTTAGGCCAGCAGTCATCACTAAAAAGTCAAGAATTTGGTCAATTGCAAAAATACACCCTACTAGACTGCAAACGAAGTATCTGACGGAAAGATTATAATGCAGTCTGAATCATATTTTTTTTGTTTTCAAATGAAATTAAGGAGACTGAAATTTTAGTCTATGGACTCGAAAGTCGATAAATTTTAAATTGCAAAATTGACCACATAGTAGACTTTACATGATATTATGACGGTTGGACTAACAAATGAAGTCTAAGTTCGACAAAAAAACAAAGAAAATCACGAAATCTACCGGAAAATAACCTTATCGGTGGTGGTTTCGCAATGTCAAGCACCGAGGACGTCGTATTTAGTCACCACTGAAGAAACACAGCGCCAATTTTCCTTGTTCACGAGATATAACAAGATTAACGAACTTTCAATTTTTTCGATTAAAATGGAGAGGAGATGGAAGAAAATGAAGTTCTCATAGCATTGGGTGTTATTTAAGTTCACAAATCGGGTTGTTGAAGCATTAAGAGCTTCAAATTTAGTTGTTCATGGTTGTTGGAAAATTGATGGCGGTGGTACAACCGTAAATAAGACAAGAAGATGAGGATATGGATGTAATAAACATTTTCGCAAGAAATTCAAATAAATTAGAAATAATGGCATTTCTGTGAATACAATGAATGGCAGAGGATTTAGTAGGCAGAAAGTGGCAAATGTTTGAGAGAGAAAAAGAGGAGTCTAGTCTTGCAATTGACTCAAGTTAGGGGTCTAATTTTGCATGTAAAAAAAATATATAGTTAATAATCTTATATATTATAGTTAAATAGTTTCTCCAGAGTTTGACACTTCAACATGCCACATGCCTTAAATTTAATTTCATTTTAATATGATAAAAAAAACAAGCTAATGCATTAACTCTTCATTTTTTATATGAAAATTTGACATGTGTCCCCATAAACATTGCATATGCAAATTATGTCAATCAAATTTAATTCTGTTATTTTTATCAAAAAAAATTTAATCATTTTCTATTGTATAAAAGCATAAATAATAATAAAACCCCTAAATTTATATTTAATAATAAATTTCATAAATAATAAAAATTAAATATTGTATTATTGGAATGATTTCATTTTTTCATCAACTATATATAGGATTAGTGACATGTTCGTTTCGTCGCCACATGTGGCTGCGACATCAGCAAACTCAACGTTTTTAACTGCTGAATCTAATTGTGTTCAAAATTTTTAGCCGCAGAACGTAGCGTTCGCCGCATAGTCATGCTGCAGGTACATGCGGCAACCAAACTATCAAAGGTACCAGCATTTGCCACATAAACTAACAACGTCAGTATTTTAGTTAAATTTTTGGTTTATTCTAAGGTAAATATAAAACAAAAATTAACATTAGTTTCCTCTGTCCAATTAAAGATAAATCTTTTTTTTCGAAAAGTAATTATAAACTAATGTCAAATTATTCAATAAAAAAAAGGATGAATTTTTACTCTTGACAAATAGACAAATACATCAAATAAATTATTAAAATCCATAAAAGGATTATTTTATTAAAATTAGTTCAGTCCATTTAAATTGTTATCAACAACAAGTTATGAATACAAGAATAACACATATACTTCTTTTGTGCTACGGCTTGCATTTTTTTTTTGAGTAAGTCACAACCACTTAAACCACGTATTTTTGTGCTCGCTTTCCATTAAAAGAAGATTCAAGTTGCAAGAAGTATTGAGATGTATTATGTGTATTAAAATAGAGTTAAGTTCATGCAACATGCTAAAGGATGGTTGCTTAGCTTCGTCGGGTGAGCACATTGGAGTCCAGGGCAATAGATAATAGAGCTGCAAATCTTTACAATCAACCAGACAAGGGGAGTAAAAACTAGAAAATACCAATGATAAATGGCAAACCGTAACAATGTACGTGGGTTATCTCTCGTATGGTGTCCTTGGCCAAGGAGATTAGAAATCCACACAAAACATATTGTCGGTTTGCCTATGATAGATATGAAACAAGCTTGGTCTTTTGGGTTGTTGGTAACACAAACAGGGTTCGGTTGGTGAATTTTGGTTGAGAACTGGAATCGCTAGATGGTATGAGGTTAAATAAGCCTTGATTCTTCTAGTTTTGAGACACAACAGACAATGTCACAAGTTGAGAAATAGCTAGGGTTTAAGCATAAACTATGTAAATACAAAACAATCTAGGCAAACGGAGTCTCATATGCAGTATTCGAACAACGAGATCAACCAATGAACCTAGACAATGTCTACAAGATAACAAAAGGATAGATAGAGTACACTTGGGATTTTGAAAGTTGGGAAGGAGCACTTAGGATGCTAGTAGGCCGAAATCAGATCTAAGGCTTATCCACAAAGATGTTGTGAATGACCCGGGGGTTGATTCGCACAGCGGCTGACCGGAGAGAGTGCAATAAGCTTCAACTTCTCCGGTGGAAGCATATCCGCTTCTTTCAAGCTCAGAGGGTTACATGTATTTGAGACAGGAGACTAATAACATAGAAAAGTCGCATCTCTGAAGGATTCGTCGCTAGCCATCGACACCGTCTCCGCCTCACAAGGCTCAGGTGACGATGAAGGAGAGGGTTCTGCAAAGGTGAAACGCATTCCAGATCAAGAAATGAAGGAATAAAAGGACTTTGGAATCGACGACAGAAAAGCTGAGCCAATGTAGCAGAGGATGGAGCTGCCAGACTCCACCTCCTTCTGTAAACAATGATGAAAAAGCCTTCGCCTAGATCTGGGTGCTTCGGTAAGGCCTGGGGACGTTGCAAAAGGAAGAAAAAGATTGAAAATTCGATTTAACATAATAAATGAAACTATAGAGGGGAGCAGAGGTCGAGATAGCCCGATGCCGATGAGCAGGAACCCCACCATCATAGGAGAATTTTGGAAGCAGCGCCTCGATCGCCTCGATGTTTGTGACAAGGAGAAAAATGTTATATATTAGTGAATCATAATTCTGTGTTTTCTTTCTTTAATATTGTTAAAACTACTAAAATATAAATATAACTAACCAATCAAATTATTTAACTTTTTAATTTTCACTAAATCATCTTTTTATGAAACTAAAAAACCTTACAAAAATACTCAGCCGCTTCAAAGTGGGTTTCATCCTAGTAATTTATGAAAGTTGAAACCTTGACCTTGTCATTTATACCTAGTCACCA
The DNA here is from genome assembly GCF_000633955.1 of Camelina sativa. Lineage (NCBI taxonomy): Eukaryota > Viridiplantae > Streptophyta > Magnoliopsida > Brassicales > Brassicaceae > Camelina > Camelina sativa. The sequence continues at coordinate 35,337,017 of NC_025695.1, forward strand.
ACGTCTATATATGTGCGTTGTTTGAGAAGGTCAACACACAGATAACGATTGTTGACTTAGGATTTTAATATATAACCCTAAGAGGATAAAGCACAAAAAAACAAAAGATTTAGGATTTCCATAAACCACCAAGAAAAATGATGGGATATTGGGGTTGGGATTATATGTTCGAAAGATGGAAAGATATGTGGTTAAATTCACTATATGTTGGGAATTTGAAAGGAACATGAGGGATGAAGATCTCTCCGATTTGTTTTCCGACTCATGTTGTCCGTGCTCATATCAGTAGGGATCATGTGACCTTTGTTTCTTTTGGATATGGCTGCGTTTTCTTTGCTAATAACTATGATGATAATTACCAATATTACTCTCTCTTCTTTGTTCTTATTTTTTGCAAAAAACATCCTTACTTCGAAGCTCATAAGATATGTTTTTGCTTCTGGTCCTGGTCGGTGACAGCTGGAAAAGCACTAGTAAAGCTAAACTTGGTTAATTTTAATGGAAAGTCCATTAGAATTATGTATTACGGCCAAACTATAAGTCTCAATGGAGTTGGTAATATATTCATCAAGGTACAAATAATTTGGCTCTTCTTTCTTCTGTTTGGTATAACCCTATTTGATGCTGTTTAAGATTTGTTATGTGTCTAGAATTTTGACAACTCTATTGATCACGAAGCACTCCATAATATTTTTTCCGAATCTGGACTCATTGTAAGAAGCAAAGTAGCTACGGCAGCATCTGGTCAATCAAAAGGTTTTGGTTTTGTTCAGTACAATACTGTCGAATCAGCTCTCAAGGCCATAAGACATATGAATGGAATGCTTCTTAACAATACAAAAGTATTCGTCCAATCTTTTCTCCAGAGTAATTCTCAAAGCGTTAAAGAAATCTTCGTCAATGTTGTTGTCAAAAAATCCCCAAAAATATGATTGAAACAGAACTGAACACAAGTTTTCAAAAGTTTGGACCGACGATGAGTTATGATATCAAAATAAATGATCAACGAAAGTCGAAGAGGTTCGGATATGTTAATTTCGTAAATCCAGATGATGCAGCTATATCTGTCGAGGCTTTGAATGGGACTACAAGAAGTGGTTTGTTGGGAAACCAAAAGAGAAGTATGAGATTGTAGCTAGCATCGGATTTTAGATTTTACAACAACTAAATTCAACTTCATACAAAGGTTTGCTAGCTAGTGTAAAATTACAATTGTTCAAGCATAGGAAGAATCCACACGCAGCATCTCATTTAATCAAAAAGATTGATAAGCAAGTTTGTAACTGGCTGTCATCGATACGAGCCATCGGGGATAGACGTTCACAAATTTCTGATTTTTCAGCTTTAGTTATCAATGAAACGTTGTACAAATATAAGTTTTCAAAATTACATTAAAAACAAAAAAAAGTTACAATTGTTCTTTTTTTTTTGTGTATGCAACAGTTACAATTGTTCTTATACGTCTTTTTCCTGTAAAAGTACACATACAATTTTTAATTAACCAAACTATTCATGCATCACACTAACGACTAATCACAATCGAAATGAATTCCAAAACCAAACACTCAACACTAAAAATATACTCCAACGAAGAATGGGAAAGAGGAAAGTTTGTGTGTGTAAAAGGAAAAATTGTAATATATATTTCATATAATACACAAAATAGCATAATCAAAATTGATTCCACTATTTCATAGTTCATCTATATATTTTCTTATTTATTTGTTAATCTGAGATATTAAAATATTTTCTAAAAAATATCACATTTTGATTAAGAATACAACAAACATGAACTCTTTTCTTTGATTGTTTTTTTTTTCTAAATTTTGTGTACATTTAGCCAATATAGGAAACCACCAATTATTGGTCTTAACTCTACCATATCAACATCAGCTAGGTGTGTTGTTGTGAAACGAGGTCTAATATATTTTTGTTGATAATTTTCTATACCATGCTAGAAGAAAGCGTTAGTGTTATGTTATGTGGTTTAAAATAGAAAAAATTATTGCCAGCTACGCCAAGTATAGGCCAACAAATGACCATCTAATTCCAATGATTAGATCTTTATTATTGTAATATCCACGAATCAATTATTGGTTTTTTAGGATGGGTGTCGATCGACATCATGGTGGTGTCGGTCGACACAAATATTCTCTAGTTCGACCAGTTCGATTTAATTATCGATTTAGATCGGTTTGGTTTAGAGAAAACCATTGAACCGAGATATTAAAGGGAGAAAACGACCTAGGTCGTGTTTTGTTTTGTCTCACACCATTTTTGAGAGAAACAAAGGAGAGAAAAGTTTGTTCTTGAGTTTTTGTGAGTTTTGTGAGATTTCAAGGCTTTGTGGGTGAGATCTTGCTGTGGGAGCGAGGATTCAAGGCTAGGAACGTGTGGGAAGCTTTCTGGGAGTGTGGTTTCGTTCTTTGTTGGTCAGAATCTTCCTGTAGAGAGGTAAAGGCAAAGTGTGATCGTGGAATCAAGGCGATGAAGAGGAGGATGTTATAGGGACTCGATTGTATGTTGTCTGGCATTGCTAGGTTGCTAGAGTTGGGTTTTTAGGAACATTGTTAGGTTGCCGGTTTCATGTTTCCTAATGTTTGATTATTGGATTGTTGTTATGGATATTTATTGGTTATATTATTATTGGATATTTATTGATATTGTTATTTCCGCTGTTGTCTGTGGTTGTGGATAGGTGGCTAGTGGGTATGGGACCACTAGTTGTAGTTTTATTATATTTATATTTATTATTTATTAATTAAAAAAAAAACGGGCTGGGTCGTTTTAGTTTGGTATCAGAGCCCTTACGGTTCTAGGTTTGGGTTCACTAGGCTTTGTGTTGTAGATGTTTGGGAATTTCATGCTTTGATTGATTATGTGAGTTAGTCAATTGTGTGTGTGGCATGAAGTCTTAGAACATCCTCTTCGAGCCTACTGTGTGATTCCACGGTGAGTTNTAGAGAGGTAAAGGCAAAGTGTGATCGTGGAATCAAGGCGATGAAGAGGAGGATGTTATAGGGACTCGATTGTATGTTGTCTGGCATTGCTAGGTTGCTAGAGTTGGGTTTTTAGGAACATTGTTAGGTTGCCGGTTTCATGTTTCCTAATGTTTGATTATTGGATTGTTGTTATGGATATTTATTGGTTATATTATTATTGGATATTTATTGATATTGTTATTTCCGCTGTTGTCTGTGGTTGTGGATAGGTGGCTAGTGGGTATGGGACCACTAGTTGTAGTTTTATTATATTTATATTTATTATTTATTAATTAAAAAAAAAACGGGCTGGGTCGTTTTAGTTTGGTATCAGAGCCCTTACGGTTCTAGGTTTGGGTTCACTAGGCTTTGTGTTGTAGATGTTTGGGAATTTCATGCTTTGATTGATTATGTGAGTTAGTCAATTGTGTGTGTGGCATGAAGTCTTAGAACATCCTCTTCGAGCCTACTGTGTGATTCCACGGTGAGTTTATGTTTCTGTGATATGTATAATTGTGTGTTTCGCCTTCTGTTCATGGTAGTGCAGATGGTTAGAGGTGGTGCTGTTGCTGGTCGTGGTCGTGGACGCGGAAGTGGTCGTGGTAGAGGCAGAGTCCCAGAGGTTAGTGAGACCGAGGACCAGAGTGTGACAGCTGAGGGTGTTGGTGAGTCGCAGGGTGTCCAGGAGGATT
>NC_025695.1:35341011-35365029 GCF_000633955.1 Camelina sativa
GTTGGTGAGTCGCAGGGTGTCCAGGAGGATTTCATGAGTGTGGCCGGAGGGGGCGGTGTTGATGCTCCAGTGGCCGGTGATGTTAGGGCCCCGGGTGTGGGAGTCCCAGCGGGTGGAGTCCCTGGTGCTGACTTTACGGCTTGCTAGCACAGTTGTTGGAGCGGTTGCCAGCAGTGGTACCGGCTCAGGCTCATGTTGTGCCACCAGTGGTGGCAGAGGAGCGGCAGCCAGTGGCTGCGGATGCAGGAGCACATGGACGTTATTTGTCCATGCTCAAGGAGATGAAGGGTCTCGTGACCGCACAGTTTTCGGGTGGTACAAATCCTACTGCTGCAGATGCGTGGAGGATGAGTGTGGAACGTAACTTCCATACTCTGAGATGTTCTGAGGAGTTTTGGGTGGACATAGGGGTTCACCATTTGACTGGTGATGCTGAGTTATGGTGGAGATCAGTGGCTGCTAGGAGAGTGCAGCGGGAGATGACTTGAGCTGACTTCATGGGGGAGTTCAACCGTAAGTACTTTCCAAGAGAGGCATTGGATCGGTTGGAGGTGCAGTTCCTTCAGTTGTCTCAGGGGACGCGGTCGGTGCGGGAGCTGGACTTGGAGTTCAGTCGAATTCTATGTATGGGGGTCGGGCTATGGAGTCTGAGGAGGCTCAGATCAGGAGATTTTTAAGGGCTCTACGTGATGATTTGAGGGTTCACTGTAAAGGGCGGAGTTATGCTACGCGTGCAGAGCTGGTTGAGACTGCAGCAGGGATTGAGGAGGACATCCGCGTACAGTCAGTGGCGGTTAGTCCAGCAGTTCAGCCTAGTAGGGCTCAGCAGCAGGGTGGTTCTAGCAGGGGCGGTAGGCCTGCGCAGGGAACCAAGAGGAGGTGGGAGGCTGCGCAGAGGCCAAGTGGTGCGAGTTGCTTCGGTTGTGGGAGCAAGGATCACAGGATTGCTAGTTGTCCCAAGAGGAGTGCTCCGACGGCAGGGGTTCGTGTATGCTATCATTGCAGGGAGTCGGGGCATATCAGGCCCATGTGTCCCAAGTTGCAGCCGGTGGCAGTGGCAGCGTTGCAGCAGGTGGCACGGATTGAGCAGACGCCACGGGTTTACACGACTGCAGAGACTAGTGGGACTAGTGTCGGGGCGATCACATGTATAATTTCTGGTAATCTCTTAGTAAGTTCAGAGTTTATGCTTTCCTGTGATAAAGTGTTAGGTTCTCAACACTTGAGGTTTGTGTAGGGACCTTGTTGGTGGGCGGGTTTAAGTCTCATGTTATGTTTGATTCTGGAGCTTCTCATAGCTTCATTACTCCAGAGTGTGCAGAGAGCGCGGGAATCAGAGGGGATCCCGGGGAGCGTACAGGAGTTGTCAGAGTTGCGGGAGGCAAGTTCCTGAGGGTTATTGGATGAGTCAGAAGAATTGATATGCAGATCAATTGGTGACAGCTTGTCATGTGGGAAGGTTGTTAAAGGGTGGGGACCAGGGTTCGAGGAACGTCTAGCGCACCAATAACCTACTGGTGGATTTGGATATCCACAGTGATGGGTTAGGATCGATGCCATGCAGGGCCAGCTTGGAGTCTGTTGGGCAGGCTAGCGGGGGGTTAGCAGGGTCCACGGACGGTCCGTTGGGGCAGCTAGCGAGGGGCTAATGGGGTCAGTGGGACGGGTTGTCACATGTAGATAGGTGGCTAGTGGGTATGGAACCACTAGTTGTAGTTATATTATATTTATATTTATTATTTATTAATTAAAAAAATAAACGGGTCGGGTCGTTTCAACTATAGGCAACATACAGACAATACAAATGTTTTGTTAGCTACACAAACTATTGTCATTATATAAGGACATGAATAAACAAACTTGAGTTATGTATACAACACCATAACCATCTAATTCCAATTATTTGTTTGCCGGAATCCGGTGTTGACCGGTATTGAACGGCGTTGACTGATGGTAACCGGTGTTGACCAAAAAAAATAAAAATTTTAATTATTTTTTATAAACAGCAAAAGTTCAAAAAAAATATATAACTTTACTAAAAGATTATCTAATAAATTTTTACTACAAAATAATACAACAAATATATATTTTCCTTTTATACATTCAAAAATTGGTTTTGAATATTATACCATATCATTTGTATACCATATTATATTTTATTATATAGCATGCTATTAAATATTTTATATAACAAATATATAACAAATAATTGTAAATGAAAATTTAAATATATAGCAAGGTGCTCTATACTTTGACCAAAAAAACAATATAACAAATTAGACTCAATTATAAACAGTTTATGAACATTTTTAAGCCAAAATATTTTAAGAAAATATCATATGTCTCATTAATTGTTATATACCATATTATATTTTTATATAAAAAAGGAAAAAATTTGTATAATAAAATTTTACTACAGAATATTATAACACAAATACATTTTCCTTTTGTATTTAATAAAATATAATATGGTATATAACAAATATACATTTCCCTTTTGTATATAATAAATATAATATGGTATACAAATGATATGGTATAAAATTAAAAACTAAATTTTGAATCTACAAAAGGAAAATGCATATCGGTTATACGTAGTAAATTTTTATTATATAACCTTTTAGTAAAGTTATGTAATTATTTTGCTAATTTTTGTTGTTTATGAAAAAAAAATTGGTCATCGCCAGTCAACATCGGTCAACACTAGTTAATACTAGTCAAACACCGGATTCCGGCCAAGAAAATATCAGAATTAGATGATTATGGTATTGTACACATAACTCATATTTGTTAATACATGTCTTTATGTAATGACAATAGTTTGTGTACGTAATCAAACATTTATATTGTTTGTATGTGTGCCGCATTTATATTGTTTGTATGTGTGCCGATGTGTTGGCCTATACTTGACGTAGCTGACTATCATTTTTTCTTTAAAATATTTTCAACTATATTTTTCCCTTTGTCTATACTGTTTTTCAATTACGAGTTTGTACATTTCGATTCAAATTCACCACCTCAGCCAGCTTTGAAAACATGTCTGAATTAAAGTTCACATTCTCTTAAAAATAGAAATCGATTCGAAAAAAATATCTTATTTTATTATAATTAGTATTGATTATCTTATGTAATAGGAAAGAAAAAAAAATAGAAAGCACAAGGATGACTGCATAGGCATTTCAAGGTTGGCTTTTTCTTCTTCTTCTTCATTTTGGTTTTTAAGGTTTCATCATTATATTTTTGTTTGCACGCTTCGGAACAATTACTAGTAGCACAATCTACTCCAACCAGTTCAGTGTTACAATATCATATTGGTTTACCTTCAATCTCTTTCAACATCATCCCTATACAACAGTATTTCAAGACATAAATATCAGTTTCCTGATTATAGAAAACAAAATGCAAAAAAAATATATAATTTGAAAATATATTTAAAGAATGGTTAATATTAAACAAACCTAGGAAGAGGATGATGAAGACAGCAAAAATGGTGCATTTAGCCATTTTTAATGATATACTGAGTTTTCAATGTATAAAACAATGAGAGTAGTGGTAATATATATAACAAATTTAGATACATGCATATATATAATGGGAGAATCCATATGTCAATATAGTGGAAACATAAATAAACATAATTAATAAATTATTGACTAAATAGTAAATATTGAGATATTCCTTCAAAAAAAAATATGGTAATATTATTATTTTTGATATTCTAGTGTTAAATTGAATTTAATTATTTTTGAAAAAGTAATGAGAGAATAATAATAATATATTACCATTTCAAAAATATGTATTTCTAAATAACTTATCAATTATTTAAAAGTACCAAAATATAAAAATTATGATTTTCTTTACATTTGTAACGCTCCGACCGCCATCTCATAGTGGACCCTATGTCTAATCTCATGGGCCCATCTTCCATAATGGGCCTCACGTTCTCTCACTAGGCCCGTGAGCCCATCTACATCCAACGGTCAGTTTGTTACCGTCCCTACAAATCACCACATGATCTTTCCCAGTGTTTTGTCCTCACTCGCACATGCACAGATCTCACCAAAACAGCTAAGAAAAGCCTAAAAACTCTCAAGAACACTCTCTCAAACTTTTCTCCTTTTTCTCAAACTCTCGGGAACGACAAACTCTAAAACTCCATGACCACGTCGATTTTTCCTCTTATATAACTCGGTTTTATGGTTTCCCTTAAAACCAAACCGAACCAAAACGACAATTAAAACAATATGGTCAAACCGAAAATTAGTGGTGTCGACCGACACCCTCCTTGGTGTCGACCGACACCCTCCTTGGTGTCGACCGACACCAAGCGACAGATTGGGTGTCTATTTTTGTAATATATCTGAAAACTGTTTCTGGTAATCTGTTTTCCATAAAACCCTGTTGTTGCAATTTTGTGGCTATATTTCCGCAAATAGACACGAAACAAAATAGCTACAACCCTATAGCCACAAAATTCTTTTGTGGCTTTTCGAGGATATAGACCAAATAGCCACGACATATGAGACATAGTTACAAAATATTTTGTGCTATAGCCAGTATTTCTTGTAGTGAAAGATCATATGGTGATTTGTAGGGACAATAGCAAGTCTTTAAAGCCTCCCGGACGTAGCAAACCGACCGTCAGATATAAATGGACTCACGGGCCTAGTGAGAGGACATGAAGCCCATTAAGGAAGGTGGGCCCATGGACTGGGATTTGACATGGGGCCCACTAAGAGGTGACGGTCGGGGCATTACAAGTGGTATCAGAACCAAACCCAAACGAGTGTGGAGTCGAGTGTACTCACACCGTCGGGGGTGACAGTCTTGGTGCCAAACGAGAACGTTGCAATCTGTTAGTGTGGGTGAATTGTGACACCCCGGTTTCAGGGACATGCAGAGAGGTTTAAAAAAAAAATTTGGCCACCTATGTCACCAAAGTGCACTTATCTTTTAGGTCAATGGTCCTGAGAGAACTACAGAGTTAAGTGTGCTTGAGCTGGAGTAGTCTAAGGATGGGTGACTTTCTGGGAAGTGATTGTCGGAACTGTGCCAGTGAGGACAAAACACCGGGAAAGATCATGTGATGATTTGTAGGGACGGTAAGAAATCTTTAAAATCTCTCGTACGTAGAAAACCGGTTGTCGAATAGAGATGAGCTCACGGGTCTAGTGAGAGGACGTGAGACCCATTAAGGAAGGTGGGTCCATGGAATGAGATTCGATATGGGGCTCACTAAAAGGTGGCGGTCGGGGCGTTACAACATTATTGAGGAATATTTTTTAATTAAATTTATTTTAAGCATGTGAAAAAAGATATAGTTAATAATCTTATAAGTTATAGTTAAATTGTTTATCCAGAGTTTGAAACTTCAACATGCCACATGCCTTAAATTTAATTTCATTTTAATATAATTAAAAAAAACAAGCAAATGCATTAACTCTTCATTTCTTATATGAAAAATTGACATGTATCCCCTTAAACATTGCATATATAAATTAAGTCAATCAAATTTAATTATGTTATTTTAATCAAGAAATTTTTAATCAAATTGAATTGTGTAAAAGCATAATTAAAACTAAAACCCTAAATTTATATCCAATAATAAATTTCATAAATAATAAAAATTAAATATTGTATTATTAGAATGATTTCATCTTTTCATCACTAAATATAGGATTAGTGACATGTTCATTTCTTCGGCACATGTGGCTGACATCAGCAAACAGAACGTTTTTAATCGCTGAATCTAATGGTGTTCAAAATTTTTAGTCGCAGAATGTAGCGTTCGTCGGACAATCATGCTGCAGGTACCTGCGGCAACAAAACTATCAAAGGTACCATCGTTTGCCACATAAACGAACAACGTCAGTATTTTAGTTAAAATTTTGGTTTATTCTTAAGTAAATGTAAAACAAAAATTAACATTAGTTTTCTCTGTCCAGTTAAAGATAAATTTTCTTTTTTGAAAGTAATTATAAACTAACGTCAAAGTATTCAAAAAAAAATTGTGATGAATTTGTACTCTTGAAAAATAGAAAAATACATCAAATAAATTATTAAAAACCATAAAAATATTATTTATTCAAAATTAGTTCAGCCCATTGAAATTTTTATCAACAACAAGTTATGAATACAAGAATAACACATACTTCTTTTGTGCTACGGTTTGCATTTTTTTTTGAGTAAGTCACGACCACTTAAAACCCGTATTTTTTTGCTTGCTTTCCTATTGCAAGTGGATGCTATATAAAAATTTTGGCCATTAAAAGAAGATTCAAGTTGGGAGAAGTATTGAGATGTATTATGTGAACTAGATATTCACCTGCGGTACACCGCGAGGCCATTTTTTATAAAAAAATGTAATTTGTTTTATGGATTAACTATATATTTAACTAATATTTAATTTGTATTTTTTAAACCGTACAACCTCACAAATATAGATATATTAGTTTGTATGGAAATTAGAAAGTATTTTGTTTGAGGTTTATTGTTTTATATTATAGTATAACATACAATTAAATAAGTAATGATTTATAGAAGAAATATACTGTTTGTTTTTTATTTATTTACAGATACTAGTATTTTTATTATTTAAATTTTTTTAAATATATGTACAGGAAAATTTTGTATTGTAGTTTTGTATGTTTTTGTAACAACTCGTCCCGTGGACCCCACTAGTCTTCTGCTAGCTGCCCCAACGGACCGTCCGTGGACCCTGCTAGCCCCCCGCTAGCCGTCCCAACGGACCCCAAGCTGGCCCTGTAGGGCATCGATCCTAACCCCTCACCATTGCAAATGGAACTACTCATCCAAATCCACCAGTAGGTTATTGGTGCGCCAGGCGTTCCTCGAACCCTGATCAATTGGTGACAGCTTGTCCTGTGGGAAGGTTGTTACCAATTGATCAGGGTTCGAGGAACGCCTGGCGCACCAATAACCTACTGTGGATTTGGATATCCACAGTGATGGGTTAGGATCGATGCCCTGCAGGGCCAGCTTGGGGTCCGTTGGGACGGCTAGCAGTAAGGCTAGTGGGGTCTACGGGACGGGTTGTTACAGTTTTATATATAAAGAATCAGTTAACTTTAGTATATATAGGTTTGTGGTGAAATGCAAATAAAAGTTGTTTACAGTTATTTGTTTGACATGAATTCCGCTTTGTTTTTCTTTTAATAATCTTTGGTTATTAAAATGGACCCAAGATGTGTATATATAATTTGTTAGAAATGGGAAAATAGCTATTTGAACAAAAATAATAATTCAGTATACTAATTACTTACAGATATATATATTACGTAATTGACTTTTGTTTTAAAATAAACTAATATTTTTTTTTTGTCTAGACCGACACAATTGTTATTGTTTTTATCTGACAAAATAATTATATCATCTTCTTCGTCTTTGTTTTATCCCGTCCATTGTGACATCTCTGCCCATCTTGATATTTAGTCAATTGATTTCATCATCTTTATTTGTCATAATTCATCTACGAAAGAGTGCTTCAGTTTTCTGATGAGAAAATAGGAGACATCATTATTAAGTTTCGATTTTTGGCATATATAGAACACGAAAGAGTGTTTAAGTTTTCTGGTAAGCTTTGTGTAATTGTGATTGCTGATGTACAATCAGGATTTAGGTGTAGAGTATTTATATACTGACCATTTAGGTCTACTAAACAAACCTGTGCACGCAAAAAATATTCAATTAAGCAACTTATTCGGGAGAAATGAGGTGTAATCTGTTTTATTTTTGGAATATTCTTGGGATATGATATATCTTAGCATTTAAATTTTATTTGTTTTGAACATATAGATTAGGGGAATATAATTAGATATCAATGCGTTGAGATCGAAAATCTTGGCCACGAATCCTCCTCCAAGATTGAAAATCAATTCATTTATTGATTAGGCCGATTGTTTAGGAAATGTCTATACGGAGAAAATATTGTTTTGTAAAATTAAAACTTAATATTAATTAAATTAATTATAAACTTAATACTTAAATTTAAAGACAGTGAAACCGATTGTTTTGGAAATTTTATTAGGATAGGAAATCTTGTTTTCAAAAATCAAAACTCAATATTAATTAATCAAATGAAAAACAAATTAATAATTAATCTCAATGGCATGCGTGTAAATAGGTTTGAACTTTATGATTTGTTTCATAAATGTCTCCAAATATATATATCTATAAAGCAGGAGTACTCATGGACCAACTTTTGGACCATGACTTTGTTTTGGTAGTTTTTAAATAAAATGGTTAGTAATCAATAATTATATATACATTAGTATATCATTGATATATAATTCTCTAACCTTTCAAATTAAATGGGATACCCACGGGTTATTTAATACCCAGTTAATGACCCAATTTTCACTAATAATATATTTATTATGTATTAAATCAACCATAATCTTGCTTAAATCTTAATCATTTAAAATATTTAATTAAGGAAAATATATACATCAGAATTAAATAAGGAAAACGTTTAAATACATAATAAATCAAATCTAAATTTCTGATTCTTTATAAATATTTTAGGAAAAACGAAGAAAAATAATAAGAAAAAAATTTACAGTTAATATTTGTGCATATTTTCCCCCACAGTTTTAGGAACAAATAAATAAATCCAGTTTAATTTTGAAAACAATTTAAAATAAAAATAAAATTAATTTAAAAGGTATTTTAAAATAGTAAAGTATTCATTATAGCCTTAATAATATAAAGTTAATTAATATATAAGACATGTGAAATTAATAAAAATCAATTCAAATTTATTTTAATGGATATATAAAATACATCTAAAATCAACTTATTTGTAAATACTCTCTAAAACACAAGATATGCAAGAAATATCTTTAAAAAGATCTTATGTAACTAATATATGATGTAATCATAAATAAAAATAATATATATTTATGAAAATAAACTATTTAATGGATAGCATTTGTTGTTTAAAAAAAATTATAAAATGTGCTAATCAAACTTCATTTAACCAACTAAACCGGGTTCGGTACAAAGTTTTTAAGGGCCTGCTTTGCTAAAGGATCAGCTTCTTTGTTTACTTTACATGATACAAACGAAAAGTGAATTTTGTGGAAACTAGTTGCTAGATCGAGGATATCATGGAGAATCCCGTGGATTCCTTCTGTAAAATCTCCGAGTTGATAGCTTCGATTGCCTGTTTGGAATCTGAAGCGATATGAAGGGTTACAACCCTCGGGTAGCAGCATTACTCAGAGCGAGGTAAATCGCAAAAACTTCAGCGAGGAGCGGGGATCTGATCTCTTGCGGTTGAGCTTGGCCTTCAATTCGATAATCCAGCTTGTCCTTATTGAAGATCCAGCCTAGTCCCGCACACCTCGACTCTGCCCGCCAGGCAGCATCTGTATTGCAGGTAGTCTCCGAGGCATCAGATCTAATCTGTCTTGCTACTTCTGTGGCTCCAGGTGTTGATTTGTTTAAAGTGTGGGTGGTGTTCCATTCACGACCTGCTACAAGAGCTTGGGTAAGCGTATCTGATGGGTTTAGAGTGCGTTCCTTGAAGATCAGTCTATTTCGAGCAATCCAGATTCCCCAGATAAGCCACGGGAAAACAGGTATGTCTCCTTTGCCGCATGGTGGCAAGAGGAGTAAGAATTTTGCCCTTTCCAGGAGGGTTTGGATTGAGTCCATGTTATCTGGGTTAATTGGGGTATGGACGGGAAGCATTGACCATACTTTGGCTGCGAAGCGACAATGGAAGAACAAGTGGATCACCGTCTCTTCTTCTCCACAGAAGGGGCATTTAGCATCAGGATTTATCTTCCTCGTTCTCAGCTGGTCTCCTAGTGGTATTGCACCTCTCAACACCTTCCAAAGGAAAATATTAGTTTTGGGGGATGTTTTCACATTCCACACGTCTGACTTCCAGTTAGGTTCCTTTGGTGTATGGCTATTCAAGCTGTCTCTTGGGGGTCCCTTGAGGCTCTCGTAATAGCTTGACAGTGTAGATTCCTGTTTTTGAGGGGAGCCAGATGATGGAATCAGATGCACCATGGTTACTTGGTCGGATAGCAAGTATTTATTTCTCATATCCTGGTAAAATTCGTTGGATAGCCTCTTTATCCCAGTCTCGGGTGTAGACCTTGAGATATTGATTTGTTTCTTTTGGTGGGCCTGTAGGGAGGAGAGGACCATCTACAGACAACAAAGGATCGTACCAGATTGATGTCGTGGTTCCATCACCAATGGCATTGTCGAGTTGCTTCTTCAGAAGGTCCCTGCCTACATAGATAATTCTCCATCCATGGGATGAGTTCGAAGGTGGTTGATTGTTAAGAAAGGATGATGTTTGGCAGTACTTGCCCAACAAAATTCGTGCTAGTAGGCTAGTGGGATTTGTGAGGATACGCCATTCTAATTTTGCTAGTAAAGCATCATTGAAGCATTGGAGATCTCTAAAACCAAGTCCTCCGGCTCCCTTTGACTTAGTAAGAGTTTTCCAAGATATCCATGCTATTTTCCTTTTCTCATCAGTACCATCCCACCAAAATCTTGTAAGTACTGACTGGATACGTTTACAGGGGGATTGTGGTAGCTTGAAGCAAGACATGGCTTAGGTTGGCATTGCTACAAGAACCGAATTCAACATGATCAATTTTCCAGCTGAAGATAAGAACTTTGAGGTCCAGCTGCGGGCTCTTTGGCGTATTCTGTCCACAATGCTAGTGAAAAGATATTTCTTTTTCCTTTCAAAGAGTTCAGGGAGGCCAAAGTACTTTCCACAACCTCCTTCTTTTTGGATGCCCAGTTTGTTTTTTATTCTGACTTTTGCTGGTTCCGAAGTCTTGGATGAGAAAGTTATGGTAGACTTTTGCGGGTTAATACATTGTCATGATACCTTCTTATACATTTGCAGGATTTGGAGCAGACAAGCACAGGTTTCAGGATCGGATTTACAGAAAAACATTGTATCATCCGCAAAAAGTAGATGGTTTAGTCTAGGGATCTTCTTCCCTACTCTGATACCCATCAAGCTTCCTTCATCTTGAGCTTTAAGACAGAGGCCAGAGAGTACTTCGCTACAGAGGATAAACACAAAGGGTGAAACGGGGTCACCTTGTCCTCTCTGGGGCATCACGAGTCCTTGAGCTGAGCCATTCAACAGGTAAGAGTAAGTAACTGTAATTATACATTGCATGATCCAGTTGATCTATTTATGATGGAAGCCCATTCTCTGTATGACCTGTCTAATAAATTCTCATTCAACCCTATCATAAGCTTTGCTCATATCAGTTTTTACAGCCATAAACACTGACTTTTTAGCTTTGGATGTATGCAGATACTGAAGTGCTTCGTGGGTGATTAATACATTATCCGATATAGGTCGCTATGGGAAAAAATCCGATTGGTTCTCCAAGATCAGGCCTGGTAGGACCGGTTGGAGTCGTTTGGTAAGGACTTTTGCTATGATTTTATAGTACACCGAACATAGAGCTATAGGTCTATAGTCCTTCATTGCTTGAGGGCTTTGGATCTTTGGAATGAGTCTAACGTGAGTGGCATTCATGTTTCGTGGCAGAACTCCCGAGGAGAAGAAGTTTTTGAATCTCCAGTATGATTTGTTTTCCAATCGTTGCCCAGTTGGATTGGAAAAAAATTGCCGAGAAGCCATCGGGTCTCGGTGCCTTGTCCGCATGTATGGAGAAGCATGCTCTTTTAATCTCAATGGATGTTGGAATGGCAATAAGTTTTTTATTGGTTTCCTCCGAGATGCAAGGTTTGATAGCTTCAGTAACGATATCCTCATCCGATCCGCCTTCTGAGGTGAAAATCTTCTGGTAGTAGTCAATGATCACTTCCAGGATCTTTCCTTCCTCGAAGACTGTTTCCCCCAGGTTGTTTTCAATCACAGAAAATTTTTTTATTGCTTTTCTCCCCTTTGTGATTGCATGAAAGTAGCATGTGTTTTGTTCACCTAGGGTTAGCCACAATTGCCGGCTACGTTGTTTCTAGAAGTTTTCTTCATCCCTATATGCAGCTAAGAGCTCTGCATTTATCAGTGTGATAGATTCTGCTATGGAGTCGAGGGTGGACATGGCTCCCTCTAGTTTAGTCTGCCATTATTCAATCTTTTTTTGGCTGTTACGATGCTTTTCCTTACTCCATCTTATTATAGCTGCTCTAACCCTACTAATCTTTACGTCCACTTTTTCAAAACACGCAGGGTTCCAGTGCTCGGATAGCAGCTGGGTGACCTCCTCATTATCCTTAATCCTTCTATCATATCGGAAAAGCCCTTTTTGTCTACTTCTTTTCAAGTTAAAGTAGGTGACTAAAAGGTCTATGGTCGGATCCTTCAAATCACAGATATTCACACCTTCCAGTGGGGTAAGTTGGATCCTTCAAATCGCAGATATTCACTATTTGACATAGCTCTGTCCAACCTACATAACACCAAATGTTCATATCTTTTACCTCTCCAGGATAGAGGATTTCCAGAATGGCGTAGATCATATAGGTCATTCTCCGACATAAAGGTTCAAAGGTCGATAAAGAAACCTTTGGGACGTGGTGGCCCTCCAGATTTTTCAGATGCATCGATAATATCATTGAATTCGCCCGTACGAAGCCACAGTTCTGATCTGTTTTGGCCCACTGCAGATATTTGGTCCCAGATTTGTTTTCTCTTTGCTTTATCAGGTTCTCCATACACGAAGGTGACATAGAAGGTTTTGCCTTCAGCTACTATTCTTGTGTCAAGGAAATTTTGGCAGTCTGCTAGGATAAGGAGATCAATCTTGGTACCCGAGAATAAAGCTAAGCCTCCTCCACCAAAACTTTGAGGTGAGATCAATTTTCTCTTGGTGAATTTGAGGTCCTCTGTGGAGTTTAACACAATATCATCTTGGTTTTTTGTTTCCATGAGGAATAGGATGTCTGGAGATGTCTGGCGGTCATCTCCTTTAGTCGCCGGACTGTAGTGGGATTCCCCAACCCACAACAGTTCCAGCTAACAATTTTAAGGAAGATGTGGTGGGGGATTGTGAAAATCCCTCTTGTTCCTTACAATTGGTGGGATCAGAGTAACAGGAGGAGGATCGTTGGGTTGAGAGGGTCCCGCTTAATTTTCTCCAGTTGGGTTTGGCTGGTTCCTATTCCTGGTCGCAGCTTCACCACTCCTCTGCTGTTGTGGTCCAGTCGAGGTTGCTCGCCGGTTAGGTGAGCCCTGTATTAGCGTTTTATTCCTCTTGCTAGATTTTGCTCCTCTTAAGTTCAAAGGACTTCTATTGTTTGGTTTGGTGAGAATAGGTCGTCCTCGTTTCTTTTTTGTGGCAATGATATTACTGATTGGGATTTTAGATTGATCCAGGTGTCGACTAGGAATAGCGGTATGAGATATCACTGCGCTTGCAGAACGGATGTGGGTAGAGGTTGTTTCACCTGAAGCTGAAGCAATGATACATAAAGCCGTTTCAACCGTTAATCCACGGGCTTCACCCTGAAGAACTCGCTGTTTTCGAGCTAAACTTTCTGTAGGGTCATCACACGAAGCGTATTGCATTGTTACCTCCCTGAGCTCTCCCATTACCTCTTCCATGGACGGGACTGGGATATCATTGGCAGGTAGGGGGTTTGGCTCATGTGTTCTTTCCAGCGGTGGTCGTCTATATCTCGGTGTTTTAGAGGATTCCGACCATAGTAGCTCTCGTGGAGTAGACTTTTCTTTCCATTGTAGGGTTCTTGAGTAGGATACCTCATGGTTCCTGTTGTCATATCTGGAATAGTCTCTCCTTTGGTATCTTGAGGATCTCGCTCCTGTGTTCCTAGGGTCGTCAGATCTGGAACTATGGCTTCTAGGGATAGGCGGCAAAGATTTTAAATGGTCCCTTTTATCCCTTTTTCTTTTCCCAGAGAATTTAGGTTCATGGGAGTAGATACTTCTTGGTCTGGGTTGGGAAGCTGAATATGGTTTGTCCCCGTAGTCTATGAAACCCTTGCTACGATTAGGTTCCTGGGGAAGCGACCTCTCCCGTATTTGGTGTGAAGTAGATCTCACCGGAGCTCTAAAGTTATCCTGAGGGGTATAGTAGTTCCGTGGTTGGTCAGCCCGGGTATCTCCTGATAGTGGTATTGGAGCGGGAGGTATGGGGTTCTTGCTTTGAAAACCTGGGCATGCTTTCTCATCATGCGTCAGTCAGTGGCAATAGTAGCAATGATTCTTCAGATTAATGTATTCGAGGTTCACGAGAGCCTCTTCGCCATTTGCGAACTCTACCACCGTGTCTTTTATTAGAGGTTGGAGTCCATCAACAAGAACTTTAACTTTGGCAGCGGTGCTTGATATCTCGAGATCCATAACTTCTCCGAGTTCCTCCCCTATACGCTGGAGCATCTCCTGTTTCCACAAGTGCTTAGGTAGCTATTGGATTTCAATCCAAAAGGGTATCTTTGACGGAAAAGTCTCTGATATTACAGGTTCCCATCTCTAAAGAATAACCATCCACTGGTCAAAGTGGTATGGGCGGTTGTCTAAGACTTTTTGGAGGTCTTCTTTAAAGTCAAACTTGAGCTGGAAGCAACCTCTGCCAAGATCTACTCCTATCGCTTTGCCTCTAAGGGTCCATCTGTTAGCAAGAAAAGAAAAGGGAAAAGAGTCCAAGGTCGTTGAAACACAGGATTAGTGAGTCTACCCTTGATGGTAGGCGAGTTTTCTGCGATGAGGTCAGAGGTATCCATTTCTGGGGCTCAGATTCTTTTTCTTGGTGGTGGGGAGAAGTCTCTGACTATCGCTTTTCCTTTTTCCAGGTAAGAAGGTTTTCGATCCATGCTACAAAGCGATTATGTCTAACACGACTTTGACTGGGGAGACGATGGTTTGCTTAGACTTTGGTGTAAACAAGGGTTAGAGGGTTGACAAGGTTTAAAAAAAAAACACACGCTTAGAGAGGAAATTCGTGCAGCTGGATAGGTTAGCAAAAGATGATACCAAGGTTTCTCTGGTGGATAGGAGGATGAGGGTGGCGGGATTAGGTTTGAGCGGAGGTTGCTGGAGGGAGATGCGACGTGAGGACACTGGTAACAAAGATCGGTTCGGTGGGTAGAGGCATGCTTCTTTTGGACCACTGGAAACTTACCTTCTTTAGTAAAGGAGAGTTGGTGAGATCCTGTTAATAGGAAGCCTCATACTTCTTTGGTTCGCATTGGGGTTTGTGTCTGGGAGCGATTTTTCAATAGAACTCATAACATAAAATAAATATATATATATATATATATATATATATATATATATATTTAAAAAAACAAAGAAAAAGCAAAGAAATTTTAATTTATATTTGTATTTCTAAATAGTAATTATCCTAAAATAAGTATTTAAAACTCTAAAATTCAATAATTACAATTAGTTGACTATATTGTATTACTATATATTTATGCAAAATTGAATATTAATAAGTAGCTTTTTAATTTATTTACTATGAATAAATTTTCTATTGCAGAAAGAAATAAATTATATGTTAAAAATGTGAGAAAAGCACAAATTTTAGTTGTGTTTTTACCTAAAATTTTTGGACGATAAAAATTATCTAATAGTTAATTATTTAAAAGAGAATAGTTATGAGACATAAAAAATTTACGGGTAGGGACGAGATGAAACAAGACGAGACAGGACAAAACGGGACAGGACAAGACGGGATGGGACGAGATGTTTTTGTCATTCTACAATAGTTATGCGTAGGTTATACACGTGCAATAGTCCAAACTAAAACTAAATAAAAATCTGATATTTGGAGTCAAAACGATCGTTGTATATTTGTTGCCGTGCAAAAGATTAACAATATCTAAACAACGTACTTGTCTAAATATGTTTTAATATTTATCATGTAAATAAACCAAATATACAACTCAACACTATTTAAAATTTCAAAATTATAAAAACATACATAAATCAAGAACATTTTATGCATTATTAATATACATAAATTAATTATAACATGTGTAATTCTGTGGTGTAGCATGGGGTATCACCTAGTATAGATTAAAATAGAGTTAGGTTGATGCAACATGTATTACTTTTATTTAA
The DNA here is from genome assembly GCF_000633955.1 of Camelina sativa. NCBI lineage: Eukaryota > Viridiplantae > Streptophyta > Magnoliopsida > Brassicales > Brassicaceae > Camelina > Camelina sativa. Next base: position 35,357,078 of record NC_025695.1, read on the forward strand.
AAACTTTAGCATGAAAAGTTAAATATTTCTTTATGTTAACAGTTTTCACCTCTTGACTTGTTAAAAGAAATAACCCATCGGTCAACCACATTGACCGACTGGACGCGCCACAGATACACGAGAATATGTAGAGAGGAGCCAAGCAAGTTGAAAACGCATACAATGCCCATCGGCGACAACTCTTTTCTGAAGTGGACAGTCTGTTGAAGATGAACAAGTCCACATGTGTAGAGTGATTCTACTCCAATTATATTTACTTATCAAAATCTACTTATAAGTACATGTGTTTCACAATAAATCTTAACTTATAAGACTAGAGTACTATAGACTTTCGTTAGAAGTAGTGATAACTAACAGATAAGCAGAGGACCTAGAGAGGTCCCGTCATCATGCCAAAAAAGACATTCATCACCTGATATGAGTTGGCAAGAGAGGAGAAGAAGCGTTGCGGGAGGCCGGAGCTTAATAATACATGCGTCTCCAAATCTAGCTACATATTCTCTCAAAATTAGCATCTCAAAATTACCTTCCGTTAATAACAAATACAGACAGTATGATACAAAGAGATTAGGAGAAGGCTTAAATAATAGATCATAAGGATGTGTCTTTTTTGATCAACCAAACTCTTATATTTCAAAAAACGACGTTTCACATACAAGAGAGAGAAAGAACGTTTTTAGCTAGAGTATCGGCATACCAATTATGCTCTCCAGGGATAAAGCAGAACGAAAAACTAAAACTCTTATATCTTAAGGAATTAAGGATGTGTCTATAAATCAGAATCCGAACAAAGTGTGGAAATGATGTCAAAGCCTTTCAGATTGATTCTCTATATATCACTTCTTCACTATAATTATACAATAACAGAGTAAGTAAATAAATAAATAAAAGTTAACCAAACGTTAAAATAATTGTGCAACGTGCATGTTCTATGTATTAATCTCTTGTTGGTGAGGCAAGAAATTTTTTTTTGACTCTGATGTGTAGAGACATATCCTGCGATTAAAAATGTCGTCTTTTAGATGAAAGGAATGTCGTCTTTTAGATAGAAGAAACATGTCCTTTCAAGATGAACGGGGAAAGAACTCAAAATTCATGGAAACATTAACTCGCGATTGAGTGGGAAATTTGCAAGTTGATATTTCGTGCAGAATTTTGAGTTGTGGAGTATTGTGACAGGCTTATTAGTTATTATTCATGGTTTTCACAATTTATCTTATCTATTTGCTTTGATATTAACCAACGTTGGAGTTATATGTCATTGACTTTAGTTTTACTATTTCAAGTCTAAATATTTCGGATCCACAAGGTAACTATGACCGGAAAGCACAATGATGATCATCCTATAGATTATTTGTGTGCATTTTCTTTCTTGGGTTAAAGAATTTTTAGAGGGTTGGATTCAAACTCTAAATTCTAACAGACGCATGTGCTATTAGAAACCCACATTAACATTTTCTTTCGAAAGAAGTAGTAGTCGATGGTGATGTGTTGTTTTCCATGTAAAACAGAGTTTTAGATGAACTTGATCTCATGGGCCTCCTAACACTTTAGCCCTTACAACTTGGTAATGTAAAGCACATCATTAGGCATTAGTTGCCCTAGAGATTGACTGGTTACACAACCACAATATTTTGAACCGGCTTTTTTATTACTCTATGAACATGATTTAGGCCATGTAATCCTCCAACTCACACCAAAATATAAACTACCCTTGAGAGAACTAGACACTACATCTTTATAAAATTATTTAAGTACTCCTATTGGAACTCCGAATTCAAAAGCTAGTAACTCTTCCCTTGCATGTGACTTGAAAAGAGATAAGATCAGACAGTTGCCTTGGAACATCGAGATGAGAAAATCATGTAAAAGACTGTTGCCAATCCTGCAAAAACAAGGACTTTGACTCAGTGAGGACGCTACAACCAGAACAGACCTTGTGTATACCACCTGGTCCACCTCTAATCTCATATCAGTATGAACTTGTCAACCAGCTACCAAATAAAACAAGATGAGTCCTTATATTTTGATTAGTATTTCACCATGTTGCTCACAAAAAAAGAAAACGGAATGGTGACAGAAAAAAAACAAGATTGGTTAATATGATGCTCTATTAATTTATTTCATCATTAGCGATTTACATCTTAGTGTTTTTTTTTCTTTAAAGATTTATTGCACATCATCTAGATTTAAATTATGTATTTTATATTTATAATATATAGATAATGATGTATAAAATTAAATTCTATATATATAACTAATGAGCGATTTGATCTAAGTTGATCCGGTGATCCGGTGACCCGGAAGATAATCGGAGTTGCAGCCCAAATCGGTTTTAAAAACAATATTGCTTAAAAACCATTTTTCTCTGCCAAAAAGAAATAACATTTTACTCCAAAATTGTCCACCAAAATACTTTTTTTTTGTATAAGATCCACACAAAAGTTGTCCGACACATTTCAATTGCTTACGTAGTGAACGTATACCCAAAGACCATCAAAATTCAAAAATTAATAAAATAATAATAATTGCAATGTTTGAAAGTCTTTCAATGCATCATTATCGTGACGTCGCATAACAAAGATGCCTCTGAAACTGGTAGACGACCACAGAATTAAACAAGATACAACAAACGTCACAAACCAAAACCAACCGTAATGATGATAATGTAATTTTCTGTTGGATTCGATAATGAAAATGAGATGTGTAATTACGACTTTGAGATAAAGACATGTTTCTAGTAAGAGAGAGCATTAATCAGTATTTTACAAGAAAATGAGTAAATGGAATATTGTTTATTCTTGTGTAGGAGCTGACAATAAAAGGACCAGAAAAGGTAGTTTTAGAATGAAAGAGTCAAAAAACAAGGAATGTTAAGACAGAAGCATTTTAGTTTATCTTTTCCATTTTCATGAAACTGTTGTTGTACCTTGCGCTTTGTGGTCCATTCTTTGTTTCTTCGTTATATTTATTACAAATAACGTTGAACACTTTAACCCATATATTAATTGGTAAGAAACAGTTTTATTCAGAGGCATTTATGAGTAGTTAACTGATGGTGACCTTATCACTATGGTCTATGGGGTACAATGTTGTTAAGTATGGGGTACCATGTTGTTGTTGTGGTAATTTACAAACAAGGCACAACAGCAAAAATAAATTTGTCTTAATTATTTGAGAACGTAAAATCTTTTTGCTACATTTCTAAAACTTACAAAGCTAGTAAAATTCGGGTAAAAGATACAAATGTCTTCGCTTTGTGATGTTTCCATCTCATAATTAAGATTTTTTTGAGTTTCTTATTGATGACATAAGTTTTTGGTACTTTTGACATGTGTTTATTGAATATCTTATGTTTTTAACTCAATGTTTTTTATAGCGACATCTAACCAAATCGCAGGCTAATGTCAGAATGTGTACTGATGTGTATAGCTAGTGTTGCAATAAATTGAATACGATAGAGATTGTAACAGATCAAATTAATTCATGTTGTAATAAGATGAATTTGCATGAAAACAATCCGAAGTACTCAATTATATGGAAATATACTAGATCATATCACCATGTTTTGCCTCCGACAAGATATAATAGAGTCTCTCGATTCCACTACCAATGACTATATGTCCACTCAAGTTCTTCCATAGTTATATTTACTAAAAAAAAAACAAAAAAAAAATCCTCAAATTAATTAAAGAGGAAAAAAAAATAGTCAAAAAACATGAAAAATAAACTACGTACCTAACATGCATATAACTTAGGCTACCTCAAAATAAGATTGTAATATGCTTCGAAGAGCGAGAAAATGACTCATACTAATTATAAACGTAATTTAGACTAGAACCGAAAACATAATCTCATATGACGTTAGGGAATTAGCCTTGTTTGTGCTAGCCAGTTAACTCAAGAGGTTTCGGTCTGAGAAGTTATAACATGAGAATTCATAAATTCTTTTAAAAAGGTTCTCGCTAAGTCCAGAATAAATAAAATCACCGTGAGTTTGGTACTTTGTTCTGCTACTATATATACAGTTGCCCCCTCTACTAGTTGCACCTATGCTCATGCATAATGCATAAACTTAGAGATAAGCAATAATTAACTACATAGGTGAGATTCTAGTCACAACCGTTTCGTGGTCATTAGTTTTACCTCATCTCAAGCATACGTGTGAATGAACAAATCCATACATATTTATGTTGCATCAGATGTAGGCCAGTGTCCGAGTTACCTCAATCCTTAGAAAGTGGCACAGTGCTCCAAGATCCTTGAGACAAAATCAATTTGCAAAGTCATCGAGTAAATGCTGGATTATTACCATATTATTCCAAATAACATTTGAGACGAGTTTAAGATTCAAAAGTAATCTATTCTACAAGCTCTATAGTGTAAAAAAGAATTAAGATGCATAGCACATATGAACGAATAGTAATTTTGAATGTGATATTTAGCTCACTTAAAATAAATAAAAATATTTAACAAATGATTAAGTAAACATATAACCTACACAAATTGGCAAAACAAAGGAAGTATTTTAGAAAAAAGGTTAAAGACAAATCATTCCAGTTACGTATTGTAGACAATGTGCCCGTACATTTCTCCAATGCACTAATTAAAACAATTTCTTATAAAAATTGCAAAAGAAACAAAAAAAAATAAATTGCAATTAAGAGGAGCTCGAGCTAGCTGTGACAAGACAAACACATGGAATATGGAATAAAGAACAAACGCGATAGAGGAGAGAGATATGTTGACCGGATATTACACACAACCTTTTCGATACATCCAAGTAGATCAAAAAGGAATTATTCGATTAGTACCAATTTCAATTGTTAATTATAATTTATTGTCCCTCGTATTTGCTATTTCGATTTTTATATATAAGAAGTTAGAACTTGTCACATTTCCCAAAGAATCTAGAGCGCATTAGGCGCTGACCCTTGCTTCTTAATCTAAATTAATAATATGACTCTTAATAGCTAAAACAGAGTTAGGCTTTTTCCTTTTCTTTTAGATCTTTTCATATCAGTCTTATGTCTAGTAAAACCAAGTTTCCTTTGATTTTTCATTTACAGAACCAATAATGCAAATGCATCGTATAAGAGATAGATAAGAGGCTTTGTATCATTTTCTTATAAATATACTTTCCTTAATAAACCGTATTTTGTTGTAACGTTGGATCCAACAAGAAAACATCACGAAATCCTACGATATTTCTTACTAAAATTATTGGCTTTTGTTAAGATATATCCGTTGATCAGCTAAAATAATATATCCTCGTATTTTCTAAGATATCATATACAAAATAGACTATATATAATATAATTTAAGAATTCAAATGTGGCAGCTAAACTGACTAGACTACGATACATTTGTTAAGCCGATTTGATATCAAGTTAGTATTTTATATATATATATATATATATATGTATTTTTTTAAATGAGTTGTTGTGGTATGGAAATGCTATAGTTAGACTGCTAAAGAGAATAGCTAAAGTTGATGTATTCGATCAACGACTTATTGGACAATATATCTTTTGAAAAAGTATCGGAGCATATGTTTGAAAGAAGGATCCGGCAATTACAATGTTAATCTATATAGAGTGCGTGTGGGATACACAAGAAGCATATGTAGATGTCGGAAAATGAAATTAACTAAGCAACCAAGAATTATAAACAAATGTCACGTGAGAGGGGATGCCATGTTGGCGCCGAGGAATGTGGGGCTCGACAGCTTCCTCCGAACAAAATATAAAACGTCAAACACATTAATATGGTAACATTAATACCATAGGTTATAGATGTAACAATGCATTTTTTAAATTTTAGTAAATATATATAAGAAAATTAATGAATAGAAAATTAATGTGGAGCGAATAATGGGGCTCTCATGCAGCATCTACGTGCCACGACAAAATGCTACCCGTTGAATAGAACGCCAATGCCTTCCCCTGCCCTCTCCTCTCTATCAACATTTTGTAATTAATGATTTCCCTATATATATATATATATATATTATATATATTATATATATATATTATATTTTGTAAGAATTTCCCTATTTATATTTACTACTATGTATATTGTAGTTTTATTTACTATTATTGGTTATTGCTATTACAATGTACTAAAATATTTTTTTTCAACAAAATTCTTTATACATTCCTAACTTAAGTTACATGTATTTAGATCATATATGGATATTTCAACTTATTTCTCTAATTAATTATATTAACACGATAAATTTTAGTTTGAAATTAAATTTTGGATGTTGTGAAGTGTAAAATTTAAAATATTGTACTTATGTCAATTAGTGTTAATTTGAAAGTTTGTGGAGTATAGTATGTGCTATAATTATGTATATAAAATTTCTTTACGTGTATTTTAACGTATTTTTCTAAGTTAATTGTGAAGTGTGTGTGTGTGAAACTAGCGGGTGAATAAAAAATGGGAGAAGGAAGTGCATGCATGTGGGTAAGACCAGCGACTCTAAAAATTCTTCCACTCTTAGTTACCCATAATTAGTATACTACTAATAACAACTCTTCTTTCTTGCCTCTCATTTTCTTAACCCTTCTGTAATCACAATACATGCAAGTTGTATTGACCACAGTTATTATATATTTAAGACAAATCAAAATTCGATGGGTCCAAGCACGTGTACAGGTTGGTCCATATTTGCTACGTACGTGCGCCCAGCTATAATACAGGACGTGTAGAAACTTTTATTTTGATTTCCATTCCATGACAAGATTATAAGTAGTGTTTTGTGTTTTTCTAAATCAATAAGTTATTAGTCTATCCATTAATCTTTCGCGTTATCTTTCGTATTTAACAGAAAATTAGTCCTCGGATGTTAGGTCGCGAGCGATAAAGGTAGTTTTAGGTTTCATATGGTTATTAGTGAGATTAGTTACATTTTTTTTTGGACATTTTTATACTTTAAATTTCAATGTTGAAAATAACATTGAATGTAAGTTGTAGAAAATGCTAATATATATAGGTGAGAGATTGGAAACTGACCATTAGAATGATAACTACTAGCTAGAATTATGATAGATACGAAACAAAAAAAATGTATTTTTTTTCCGAATGTTAAATGGTTTTCTATAAGTGATGAGGGTCCGTGGGGTTATGCAAAAGCGATGTATGAGCTCGATGACGTACGTGGGAATGATACAAATCTTTCTAAAAAATGGAATATTTTGCATTCTCCAATACATGGTTTATTTATAAATAAAATGCGAGAAGAAACAAGATAAAATACAAAAGGGACATTTGACTATATCACACACCACATGGGTACACACATTTAAAATATTAGTGCATGTTTCTCTCCATGGTAAATCTTGATATATATGTATGATTATTTTGATTTAGTCTGTCAATATATTCCGTATACTTGCATCTCGTCCTTGCAATGCTTAAACAACAGTTGGAGTTAGGATACACATTCATCAATACATATCTTATTCATCTATATGACTATGATCTAACCCGTCGAATTATAAATTGAACATAATACAAAAATAATAAATGAAATCAGGAATAAGATATGATATGGAGTTAGGATACACATTCACAGCTCATGATTATCATCTTAAACCCTTTAAAAATAAAGAATAGGTGAAATTCTCAAGAGTTATAATACTACCATTTTGTGCATTTTAATGCCTACTTTTATATGTTTACTGATTAAAATCATCTTCGAACATGTTACATATATACCCATATAGTCAACAGTAATCAGTGTCACATTGCTACCAATCTTAGCTTGTTGAATGTTGAAATTCGTTTTCTTTATTATTTGTCTACTATGAGTATAATAAGAAATATATCATACTCCCCTTCAAATAAAGTCTAGTTCTCAAAACCAAAATTAGATAATAACAAATTACCATTCATTTATTCAATAATTAAGTAAAATATCTTATTGTTTTTGAATAGTAAAGCAAAGA
>NC_025695.1:35366934-35367826 GCF_000633955.1 Camelina sativa
AAACCGCAGTTGCTTTCTCAGTCAACTTTTCAAATCTGTAGGTTTTGCAGTAGAAATATTAAATACAACCTCTGTTGTATTCTCTATCAAAGCCCTAAAGAGGCAGACCTTTTAAAAGCCTATTGCATTGGAAATTTAAAGTTTTTGTTATTTATTTATTAAAAATATTAATCATAGGGTACTCATTATCTAATAATCTCACATTCAGTCTCTCTTTCTCTCTCTCCTGGTTTTCACCTTTTTAACCACTAATCAAAATATACGTTGTTATAATGAGTCTTCCAATTCTTTGTTGTTTCTCTTAAATAATTATTGTTGAGGTAATATATATTATTATTAGTTGTTTCTTCAAGTGAACTTCATATCACTTTTGTGTCTAGCAATTGTGATAGTATTTCTGCTACTTCTTTTAGATGCTTTCACAATTCCAACTATATAGAAATATAACCACTCCTTTTACGTTCTTTTTTTAGATGCTTTCTTGGTGTTTGATGAGAGTTGAAAATTCGACTCCCTACTAATTGAGTTGAAACAAAAAAATTCCGAAAAAGCTAATGTTTGGTATGAAGAATTCCTACATAACAAATTGTATATGAACAACCATTTATAGACTTCATTACACAAACTCTGATCAAGAACAATGAAGCTTTAGTATGTTACTCCACTTATAACGAAGAAAAAAAAAACATTATTATTACGTCCAAAGAAAACTTTACAAAACTTGTAAAGTCAAAATAGTTGCTATTTAATATTTAAACATTAAGTCCAAAGATCCACGCTTCCGAAAAAAAAAATAAAAAAAAATAGAAACCACTATCGATCATTCGATCTTATAACTCTTCATTCATATTTTTACTCATAATGTTTTGTGGACGTGGGGACTAACATTTGG
>NC_025695.1:35369173-35370452 GCF_000633955.1 Camelina sativa
TGAATGTTAAATGGTTTTCTATAAGTGATGAGGGTCCGTGGGGTTATGCAAAAGCGATGTATGAGCTCGATGACGTACGTGGGAATGATACAAATCTTTCTAAAAAATGGAATATTTTGCATTCTCCAATACATGGTTTATTTATAAATAAAATGCGAGAAGAAACAAGATAAAATACAAAAGGGACATTTGACTATATCACACACCACATGGGTACACACATTTAAAATATTAGTGCATGTTTCTCTCCATGGTAAATCTTGATATATATGTATGATTATTTTGATTTAGTCTGTCAATATATTCCGTATACTTGCATCTCGTCCTTGCAATGCTTAAACAACAGTTGGAGTTAGGATACACATTCATCAATACATATCTTATTCATCTATATGACTATGATCTAACCCGTCGAATTATAAATTGAACATAATACAAAAATAATAAATGAAATCAGGAATAAGATATGATATGGAGTTAGGATACACATTCACAGCTCATGATTATCATCTTAAACCCTTTAAAAATAAAGAATAGGTGAAATTCTCAAGAGTTATAATACTACCATTTTGTGCATTTTAATGCCTACTTTTATATGTTTACTGATTAAAATCATCTTCGAACATGTTACATATATACCCATATAGTCAACAGTAATCAGTGTCACATTGCTACCAATCTTAGCTTGTTGAATGTTGAAATTCGTTTTCTTTATTATTTGTCTACTATGAGTATAATAAGAAATATATCATACTCCCCTTCAAATAAAGTCTAGTTCTCAAAACCAAAATTAGATAATAACAAATTACCATTCATTTATTCAATAATTAAGTAAAATATCTTATTGTTTTTGAATAGTAAAGCAAAGAGCAGCAAGAGCCTTGAGAGTTTCCAGTAATTTTACCTAAAAAGGAGCCTTGAGAGTGTCAACAAAAGAAGAGAGAACAAACAAACAAAAGGAAGCAGATAGAAATTATATGATTTAAAAAATGAAACAAGATACTACTAAATTTTTAAAAAGGTGTCCCCATCAATCAATAACAAAGCAAATTATCTTTCCAAATATTCCATCGTATATTACCACTTCGGCATTTTCGATGCCAAACCATTAATCTCGCGTCTTGAGACATGTAATATGTTATATGTATATACTAGCTATAAATGTGCTAAATAGTGATACTATTATATAAGTTCAATACCCAAAATGTGATTAAATGACTGAGTTCTTTTCCTTTTCTTTTTAGTGATAGTAATGAAGTTTTTTTTTTTTTTTTTTTTT
>NC_025695.1:35370513-35411348 GCF_000633955.1 Camelina sativa
AAAATAACTCGTTGGTTATTGGTAAAAGAAAATATTAAATTTTCATAAGAAATTTTAGGTATACCAAACTTCAATGAGAGAAATAGGACATTTTTTGGCTTGCAAAACATGAAAAATAAGACTTTAGTAAACAAAAAAACACACACACACATACATAATAATAAGAATAAGATGCATGCTTTTGTAAAGTTGTAAACCAGAATTATTGGCGGAATGGAACCAAAACAATTCCGACTGTACGATTCTTTTTTTAATGGCCACGACCCAAGAAACATAGCATGAAAATTTAATAGATATAGAGGTAAATAAATAGAATGCAATTAATTCGATTGGGAGTAAATACTAATTAGTTGTCTCTGTCTCTCTCTTCAACTCTCAAAAGATAAAACAAATTTTTCTATTTGGAGCGACTTTGTGGTTCAAACAAGAATCCTCATGACAAAACCGCAGTTGCTTTCTCAGTCAACTTTTCAAATCTGTAGGTTTTGCAGTAGAAATATTAAATTCAATCTCTGTTGTATTCTCTATCAAAGCCCTAAAGAGGCAGACCTTTTAAAAGCCTATTGCATTGGAATTTAAAGTTTTTGTTATTTATTTATTAAAAATAGTAATCATAGGGTACTCATTATCTAATTATCTCACATCCAGTCTCTCTTTCTCTCTCTGCTGGTTTTCACCTTTTTAACCACTAATCAAAATATACGTTATTATAATAAGTCTTCCAACTCTTTTACTCTTTGTTGTTTCTCTTAGATAATTATTGTTGAGGTAATATATATTATTATTAGTTGTTTCTTCAAAGTGAACTTCATATCACTTTTGTGTCTAGCAGAAATACTCTCACAATTCCAACTATATAGAAATATAACCACTCTTTCTTTTACGTTCTTCTTTTAGATGCTTTCTTGGTGTTTGATGAGAGTTGAAAATTCGACTCCCTACTAATTGAGTTGAAAAAAAAATTCCGAAAAGCTAATCTTTGGTATGAAGAATTCCTCAATAACAAATTGTATATGAACAACCATTTATAGACTTCATTACACAAACTCTGATCAAGAACACTGAAGCTTTAGTATGTTACTCCACTTATAACGAAGAAAAAAAAACATTATTATTACGTCCAAAGAAAACTTTACAAAACTTGTAAAGTCAAAATAGTTGCTATTTAATATTTAAACATTAAGTCCAAAGATCCACGCTTCCGAAAAAAAAAATAAAAAAAAATAGAAACCACTATCGATCATTCGATCTTATAACTCTTCATTCATATTTTTACTCATAATGTTTTGTGGACGTGGGGACTAACATTTGGTAGAACTACGATAAAAGAGGTGTAACAAGAATTTTCAAAATACATTTTATAGTTAATATGTTGTACAAAATTGTTTGTGAAATATAATAAACACTTTTTTTTTAACAACTACTATAATAAACACTTAATAAATAAATAAAGAATATAATTTTGTTTAATGACATAGTGACAGGGATTGAGAAATACCCACTTTTTCTCTTTTTCTTATTTTTCTCCCTCCGTAAGTGTTGTTTTTTGCAGCTCTCTCTCCCTCTTTCTCTCTCCGCACATTCTTGATCTCCACTATTTAAGTAGAGAAGTTCTATAAAGAAAGTAGCGATATGATAATGTTAGAGTCAAGAAACAGTATCATGAGAGCTTCAAACTCAGTTCCAGATCTGTCCCTTCAGATCAGCCTTCTTCCTAACTCTCACGCCAGGAAACCTCTTCACGGCGGGGACCGGAGCTCCACAAGCAGTGACTCCGGAAGCAGCCTCAGTGAGTTGAGCCATGAGAACAACTTCTTCAACAAACCTCTCTTGAGCTTAGGCTTTGATCACCATCATCACCAACATCATCATCAAAGGCACTCAAACATGTTCCAACCCCAAATCTACGGCAGAGATTTCAAGAGAAGCTCATCATCAATGGTTGGTCTTAAACGAAGCATTCGAGCTCCAAGAATGAGATGGACTTCCACTCTTCATGCTCACTTTGTCCATGCTGTTCAACTTCTTGGCGGCCATGAAAGTATTGTTTTTTTTTACATTTTCCTTGTTTAAACAAAAATAAAATAAAGAGAGACATAACTAATCAAGTTTATGCTTTTGTCTTAGACTGTTACTTTAGTAAAACGTTTTGAAACCAAAGTATTAAGATTTGTTTCGTATTTCTTTTTTTTTGGTCTTAGGAGCAACGCCTAAATCAGTGTTGGAGCTGATGAATGTGAAGGATCTAACCCTAGCTCATGTCAAGAGTCACTTGCAGGTCCGTTTCTTTTTTTTCTTATGTTTTGTATTTTATATTAATCTTAATGGAATCTCATACGAATGCAATATAAGTATATGTAAATATTTATGAAAATGTATATAGTTGGGCCACTAGCTAACATATGATTGCACAGTTGAAATAAACTTAACCAACCATTTCTTTTATTCTTGTCTTCCTTTTATTTTTATTTTATTTTTCACGAATGTGTGTTTGTTGATGCAGATGTATAGAACAGTGAAATGCACTGATAAAGGATCATCAGGTATTGCATTCAAACTAGTTTCACTGATTTTTGTATTCCCGTTAGATATAAATGTTAATAGAATTTCTTTATTTTTTTTTTGTATAAAATTTGTCTTTTTATTCTTGGGAATAAACAGGAGAAGGAAAGGTAGAGAAAGAGGCAGAGCAGAGGATAGAGGACAATAATAATAATGAAGAAGCTGATGAAGGAACTGACACAAATTCGACAAACTCATCATCTGTGCAAAAGACCCAAAGGTTACCTATATTATTTCTTTTATTTTTTTCTACAAAACTTTGCATTTAACCTCTTTTTGCCGTAGTTCTGCGTGAATGTTGATGAATATGACCCTCTCCTAGGGCTTTATGTAGAGTTACTTGGCCTTCTCCTGATCTTTAAGGTCTTAATATTGATTTTCTTAGGCAAACTGCATATATATTTATTGACGATTGTATAGAATTTAATTTGAGATCAAAAGAAAAACATTTTGAATATGTTTGATATTAGTGATATAACAAGAAGAGATAACTAATAGGGTCCAGCAATATAATACGAGTTATATAAATAGATTTGTCAAATGTATTTTTTATGTTAAAATTAAAATTTGGACAGGGCTTCTTGGTCATCCACAAACGGAGTATCTATGAGCATATCTAAGCATGCAGAGCCTCACTTGGGAACAACTCATCACACTAAGGTACATTCCTTCGTCCTCATCTCGTGTATTGATTGTGTAGTCACTAGAACCGGGAACCACAATGGTAAAAATGGTACACTTTCACACACACACACACACACACACACACACATATATATATATATATACATATATATAACCTTATGTTCCTAAAAAGTGTAATCTTTTAAAAATAGGAAAACAAGGAGAAAGAGGCGACAAACGTTTATCTCAATTTGGAATTCACATTGGGGCGGCCGAGTTGGGGGATGGACTATGCGGAACCCTCCAACGATCTAACCTTTCTCAAGTGCTAACTGTTTAACGTGAAGAACTACAACAAATAAGTCAGCTTAGATTGCCAGTTTTAACATAATTTAACTTGTTAGATCATATGGACTTTGGAAGAACCATTATCGTCACATATGATCCTCTTCCAGTTATAATGTTCTATGATTTTTTTTGGGATGTATAAACAAGAGAATCAGATTAAGTAGTAGCTATGGTATTGTTGTACTAGATGAGAAGGGAATACAAGTTCAAGTCAAGTAGAGATGATTTTGTTGTTGCAATCTTCAAAAAAAAAAACATCTCAATCTTCAATTATCACACTTTAATATAAACTGGAAAAGATTCTCTGGTAACTAAAAAGTTTATACTGCCTCTTTCCTCTTTTGGTATGCACCACTGCTCCCACTTTGGTATATATGGAGAGATTTTTTGTAACATAGTCAATTGTGTTTTTACTTTTTTCTATAAACATAAAATCTATAGTTTTAAGTAAATCATTTGGTGAGATTGAATAATGGGTCAATAAAAATATATTGCAAGATGTGTGGTAGAAGTTGGTATCATGCTCATTGAAATGCTTATTTCTTTTTTAAAATATAGAAAAATAAGATATGATCTTTGGTCTTGATCGTTAGCTTTGTTACGTAAGGCCAACAGCGACCTTGACTTCTTCCTTCAGAACTTCGGGTTTCGTTCCCCATGGACGCTTGTGCTCATCAAATACCTTGGAGTAATCATAATGTTTAAAATAATTAAAAGGTGAAATTAAATATCTAGTTGGCAGCATAAAATCATTTTGTTTTATAACATCTTGAAATTTGAGTTTTGAATTCTCTAGTTTTCATTAGAAAAGGTGTCTTACTTTTCGATGATGAACGGAAATCAAAAAGATAATATATTTCTAGGCGACAACAAACAAAAAGTGGATTTCACTATAGCAAACATAAATAACCCTAACCATAAAAATTAGACATGTGAAACTCTATACACACCAAGATACGTCACCTAATTAAAATTATGTAATCAATGACATTATTTCAATTTAAATGTTATATTATCTAGATCCGATAATGAACAAGTAGGGTTAACATTAATATTCACTCCCTAAAGTATTTAGCTATTTCAATCTAGCAGCTAAGACTTTCAAAATTTCTTTCATCTAATTTTTCTACAAATAAGTTTGAAACTTCGTTTTCATTTCAAAGAATTTTTATTTATGCCGGCTCAGCTTGATAGGTCCAGGCCTCATCATTGGCCCATAACCCATCCGTAACATTGTAGAATACCGTAGAGGATTGATTCTTTAAGCACAAGAAAGAGGATCGTGGTGGCACCATATTGTTTGCTAAATTTCTACGATTATCGCAGAAAGAGGCTTTGACACGGCTGAATGTAACGGGGATTTGTGTGAACTGAGTTTGGTAGGCTTCAAGATAATAACAAAGAAAATAATACTTTCTTTCTCAATGGTGAAATAACTGTTCTCTCTTTCTTGGTGTGGTGTAAAAGAACAAGTATTAGGTTGTAGGCGAAAGAGGGATTATTGATCTGGGGATATGTAGGCAGAGTTCTTTGGCTGAAGCGTGGGATCACCGTTGCAGACGGAGACACCGGGGGACCAGCTTAATGCGGTAGTGATAAGATTGTGAGATACAGTTCTCACTCTCTTATCCTCTGAACAGAGATGCAGCTCTGAACCCTAACAAACACGCAGGTTTGTTACACACATTTACACAATGATCACAAACGATCATGTTCACAATCCGACTCTAATTCTATTTATACTCTAATTTTTTCTCTTTAGCTTCTGTCATGTGCCTATATTTCTCCCAAATTGCTCTCTTATCAATACTCCCCCGTTTTAAAATAGCTTGTCCTCAAGCTGTGTCTTCTCATTGACAAACTAAATGCAGCCTGCTGCAGACAAGGCACTACTTGAAATGTTCCATCTGATGGAACTTTCACCTGCAGAATGTAATTGAACACGTTCTTCTAATCTGCTCAAACACAGCTTGTACTTCATCTTTTGCGATGTCATGTAGCAAATCTTCAATGCATCCAAACTTGAGAGTGTGAACGTATGTTGCATAGTCACTTCCGTTTCTCTGCAAGCACCCTTAGTTTTGTACTTGAAACGCCAAGATTTGATAAATTTTGGCTTCTTAAATCGGAGATGCATCTGTAGTGTATGCTGCAACTCGAACCCAATAGGACAAAACACTATAGTTACCAACCTTAACCATAAAATCCATGGAACTGACACTGGCCATTCACTTTCTCTCAAACAGGCATACATGTATGCTCTAGTCCATGATCTGGTCTTGATCTTGATAGCATCTGTGGCTGAATTTGGTAAAAGTGATTTTCGTATAGAGTGAGAAAGCACTCTGTTTCCATGCCTTATTGCAGTAGATTCCCCAAATCGAACAAGCAGTCTATGGTTCCGCTTGTACTTAAACATCCATGATTTAAGGAAGAAACTAAGCTTTCTCTTAGTTTGAAGTTTATGTCTTGTAATGAGTCTTTGCACATGATGCCTATGAGATTGTAGTGTACCACAAGTTGATATCCACAGCTTTGCAATCTCTCCTTCCAAAAGCTGATCACTTGACTTCTCAACACATTTAGCCATTTATGAAAAAGCTAATTGCTCCTTCTGATGTGGAAATGGTTCTTGTGGTTGAACGAACACTGTCTTTGGAACTGCAGACATTGTTTCACATAACTTTGATTGTGTAATCGACACAGTCCTCTTTGTTATCGCAATCAATTCTTATTCACGTATTGATTCTTGTTGTTGAACAAATTCCTTCACTCCAACAGATTCCACTTCCATCTGAACTCCATCTGTTGCCAAGTTTGAAGTTACTGATTCTTGTGATACCATTTGGAGACGAGAATCAATTATTGACAAGGTTAAAGTGGATTCTGCTTCACAAATCACTTCTTCATGCTCACATAATGTCTCCACTCCCACAAAGTCCTCAGTCAGAAGCAATTGCTTCTCTTTAGAGGAGTCCTTCTCCTTATGTGAACCTTCATTTAGACCTTCAAAGATTGGATTCTCAACATGATTCTCCCCAAGTTTCCCATTTGCCACAATCGAATCCATTCCAAAAAAATCCTAACTGATCAACTCTACGGCTAGGTTCCAAGTCAGAGATCAATACCTGATGTTGCTGGTTGAATTGATTATGGACCAACGATTATTTGTTAAGAATTGCTTCTTCACTGTGAATCGTAACCTTTTCTGCAGAAGATGTTGCTATTGATACACATTCATTGGAAACAGACGAAACAAATGTTTCTTGAATGGCTTTCTTCTCCTGACGCGAGGCTTCGTCACTGTGAATCATATCAGCCACCACAAATTCTGGTTCACCACTCCCGTTAGCCTCTGGATCGTCTCTTTGCTTCTTGATGAGCTGTTGTATCCTTCGTTCGTTCTCAAGCATCATCCTCATTTTTTAGGATCGTCTCTTTTTCCAAAACCTAGCACCAAAACATCTTTCAAATCTTCCCAGCTTTATAAAGGCATAAACAATTGTCGCCATTGAACATGAGCGTCTGCTTCACCTTTGAGACTATGTGCAAGATTCAGTTTCTCATCCGCCGTGAAATTCTCTTGAACAAAGAAATCCTCCAGCCATGAAATCCAATGTCGTAGTTCATCGGCAACACCATCGAAGATGAGAAATCCCTCAAGATACATTGCAATCAAAATCCCCAAATTGCAAAATCCCCAAATTGCTTGAAAACCTAACTTTCTTCAGCGTTCGATTCGATCGTAGATCACAAGCGCACCATTTGATAAGATTATGAGTTACAGTCTCACTCTCTTATCCTCTGAACAGAAACGCAGCTCTGAATCCTAACAAACACGCAGGTTTGTTACACACATTTACACAATGATCACGCACGATCCTGTTCATAATCCTACTCTAATTCTATTTATACTCTAATTTCTTCTCTTTAGCTTTTGTCATGTGCCTCTATTTCTTCCAAATTGCTCTCTTATTAGGTAGAACATGTTTTGTACTCAATGAGGGATGCATGATTGGCGGTCAGGGATAAAGCTCTATGGCGGGGGAAGAATGATGTTTTTAGATCAAAGTTTTCCACAAAAGATATGTGGAACCATATTCAAACCACAACAAGTACGGTAGCATGGCATAAGGGGGTTTGGTTTACACATTGTACACCCAAATTCTCCTTTTGTGTGTGGCTCGCTATCCAGGACCGTCTTTCAGCAGGTGCTCGAATGATTATGTGGAATGGTGAGGCCGCGAGAACGTGTGTTATTTAAAGTGACACTTAAAATGTCTTTTCCAAGCCATAATATTTAGCATATGATTTAATTGCATAATATTTTATCAAATTTTTTGAAAAAAACAATCGCTTAAATTATATTTTATATAAAAATTACAATATAAATAAAATAAATTTCAACCCGTGCTCTAGCACGGATCTTAATCTAGTATATATATATATTAACTTGTTGATATGCTTATCATTTGTACATTTGATATCTTGTTAGTATTTGCATGAATTAGTTGTTTAAATTGTATAGCAATAGTAGTTTATTTATACTCTCCGTGGAAAATGAATAGAACAACAAAAACATCTAAAGGAGAACTTTCATTTCGAAACCGTTGCAAAATATTGTATACACAAACAATATAAAGGAAAATTTTCATGTCAAGCAATTTCAAAAACCCTTTCAAAATTAAAACCATTTAGAGATTGTTTAGACCCGTGGAACACTATCGGAGTGCCCTAATCTTGCTCTGTTACCAAAATTGTCGAACATTTTTTTGTATCCAACAAGGTGGCAGATTCCAACATCTTATCCAGTAAATGCGTCTTAGAAACTTATAACTGAAAATTCTGAAATCCACCTCAAAACATAATTTAAAGAGAAACAAGTCTTAAACAAAAATTGAAATGAACTAAAAACTCATAAAACTACATCTCCGAACACCACTAGTTTCGCATCTAATCTTCTTCACCTGGATCTCTGAAAAGAGCCATGAGCAACAAGTTATTCGGTGACAACCATCATTCTGCCTACATAATTCAATAACATCCCAAAACAACATACAAACCAAATAACATGCTTTCAAGTCAGCAAGTAAACATCATCAATCACTCACAGAAATTATTCGGTATGTCATGTGCATGTCTTTCTCCTTACTTCAGACTCATCATCTGTTAAATATGTACATAGAGCTACTCTTTCTCCTTACTTCAGACTCATCATCTGTTAAATATTCAAATTTTGACCCGTTACTCCGTAAATTTTTTTATTTCAATAGATATTATTTAAAAAAATAATATTACTTGAATATATTATAGATTGAACAATTTATATTTGTTTTTAAAAATTCAGCTTATGGTATATTCATGTAACGCCCCGACCGTCACCTCTCAGTGGGCCTCATGTCCAATCCCAGTCCATGGGTCCACTTTTATTAATGGGCCTCACGTCCTCTCACTAGGCCCGTGAGCCCATCAATATCTGACGGTCGGTTTGCTACGTCTGGGAGGCTTTAAAGACTTAGTACCGTCCCTACAAATCACCATATGATATTTCCCTGTGTTTTATCCTCACTCGCACAGTTCCGACAGTCACTTCCCGGAAGGTCACCCATCCTAAGACTACTCCAGCTCAAGCACGCTTAACTCTGGAGTTCTCTCAGGACTCTTGACCAAAAAGATAAGTGCACTTTGGTGACATAGGTGACCAAATCAATTCTTTTAAACCTCTCCGCAAGTCTCTGAAACCGGGGTGTCACAATCCGGAAATAAAACTCTTTTTTAATTATAATAAATAATATGATAATTTATTTGTTTCACAAAATAGACTCATATAAAAATGAGAGGTGAAATATAATGATAATTAACAAATTAATATGTTAAGTTAGACATCAAAATATTTTATTTGATGAATAATTTAATAAAGGAAATTAATATGGTAAGTTAGATGATATCAAATGATTCTTTAGAATATTCTCTTTAAGTTTTTTGGAAACAACGTGTTCTAATAATAAAATCTTAATTTAGAATATTCTCTTTAAATTAAGATTGCACTCACTATTTAACTTGTAACCAATTAATCTATTAATTACTACTAACTTATTTGTAACCAATTTATTAAAAATATATAGTTTACAAAACAATGTTTGTAATGCCATTTTGTTATTATAAAAAAGTTATATATCCTTTATCCTATAAAGCACAAGTCACATGTCCAATAAAATTGTGCCAAATCAGATTTTTTTCCAATTTAATTTGTTAAAAAATAAAATAAAATTCAAACTAACAATGGAATAAAGCCACATCGGATTTTGTTTTCTTTTTAATTTAGAAAAAAAAAATGTACACCAGATCGTGTCAAAAAAATAAGAAACTTTTTTACGAAACTGTAGCAAATTTCTGGACTATTAAATAGGGTTTTGATTTTCTGTATGTGTATATTTAACCCAAGTACAAGCTCATAAGCCCAATTTTTTGTGAACTTATAAGTGGGTTTTTGGCTTATGCACAATATATGAAGCCCACAAACATACCAATAAATAACCCTAAGCATCAAAACACGTGTGTTCACCTTTTCATATTCCTCTCCTCTGCTTGACGAGAAGCACAACTCCACTAACAGATCCACGTTCATGGTGGTTACAACAATTCTCATCTATATAAATGTAACATCCATGTTCCGGGAATAGAATTTGAGTTATGTTGAGTAAATCAAATTTAATTAATTTTGGTTTAATGAAATCTTGATTTAATCTAATTAAACCAAAAACCTCTAATCTTTTTCTCAAAGTCACGCCGCCTCTCCTCTTTTTGCTATTGTCGACATTATTATGAGAGAGAGAGGGAGAGAAAGGGAGAGAACTCTTAGTTGTTTAGTGTAAAGGAGGAAGAATAGGAGATGAAGCTTTTTCTTTAGAGTAATGAGAGAAACAGAACTGTCAGAGTTTGGGAGAAGGAAGATCCGATTACTCAAAACGTTTCGAACGGAGTTATCAGCAGTTTAGTGGGACGTTTCGTCTCAGTCGCGGATTGATACCAGCAGGTGTTTCAGGATCGATTGCGGTTTCACCTGAGATCTGATCGTTCCGAAATTTTGTGGGAAGCTTCTGGACGTGTAGACCTTGCTTTTCACTGAAGGGATTAGAAAGTTATCGGAGCAAGTTTGGTTGTTCTTGGATATTGGAGAGCCTCTCATTTAGTTGTTGTTATTTTCGTGAATCACTTGTTAAGGTGAGTGCGTGACCATGAGCTTTTCTAAGCGATTGGGTTGTATGACTTGTTTTGTGTGATGATGTGTAGGTGTGGTGAAAGTGTTACTGGTTGTTCTGTTTAATGGTTGATTTGTTATAATTTATTTGGATTTGTACTCTTGATTTGCTTGTGTGTATAGCTCTTAGATGGGAGGATCGCCTCACTGGGTATTTCTAGTAATACTCACGCATCTCATTGTGTTTGTGGTGCAAGTAGAGGCAAAGTATGACCGTGGGATCATGACAATGAAGAGGAGGATGTTTTAGTGGCTCGCTTGGTTGTTGTCTGGCTTTTGTTTGATTGCTAGAGTTAAGTCCTAGAATGTTGTTTAGGATTGCTGGTTTTCTGGTTTATGTTGATTGGATCTTTAGTTTATGGTTTTGGAATTATTACGGTTTATTTGATATTGGTTATTGGTTTATTGGTTATTTATTGGTTTTATTATTTCCGCTTTTGGTGTGATCGTGGTTAGGTGGCTAGTGGGTATGTGACCACTAGCTTAGATGTTTATTATTATATTATATATTTATATATTTATTACTTATTAATTAAAAAAACGGGTCAGGTCGTTTCAATAAATGTTCTTTAACTTTCTCTAACCACAAAAAAAACGCACCTCAAGACCTCTTCTATTTTGTTACCAAAAAAAAAAAATACCTCTCCTATTTTCAATTACCAATGCACCACCAGATCAAACACGAAAACCTCTTTCAACTTCAGAAAGCTAAATCCCTTTGAAAAAACAATTATCTTTGCAGGTAAGTTCTTTAGCTTTTGTTCATATCTATTACTTTTTTCTTCAATGCATATTATCTATGATTTCTATTGTTTCACCTTGAAGATGCCTCTCGATTTTACTTCTCTCTCAAATCTAAATTCTTTAAAAAAAGAATGGAATATCAGAGTTCTAATAGCCAGGACATGAAATTTTTATCCAAAAGACAAACCTGGAGTTATTCTAGGTATTGAAGCAATTTTCGTGGATGCAAAAGTTAGTGTGCTTAATTTTATAAATTTCCCTTTACATTATAGTCTTTTCAAAATACAATCGAATAACTAAAAGTTAAACTATTCGATGACTCTTGCAGTGACACTATCATGAATGTACTTTATGGGAGAATCACGCTGAAGATGTACATTCTTATGTTACCAAAAAATCTGCAGGTCCTATAATATTACTTGGGAGTATTATGAGGATCAAAAAATTCAATGGTAACAAATTCAATCTTATTACTAATTTATAATATTAACTCTTCTCTATGCGACCTTTTAACAAAACATTTTTTTTATATATAGGTAAAGTATCTGTTCAAAATTCTAGATTTTCTACAAATTTGTTTCTTGATGGAGACCTATCTAAGGTTGCTGAATTTAAAATGCAGTAAGTCTTTTTTCTTTTAAATTTTATAAGCAAATTCATTGTTAAAAGGAATAATCTTGACAATATCTTCCTTTATTTTCAACAAAACATTGCAGGCTGGACAATAGGAACTCAGATAATGTTTTTAGAGTTTCTCAACTCATGACACCTGATTTGACCAACAAAGTTGAAGATTCTTTCCCATTAAGTAGCTGGGAATCTGTTGATCAGATTACTAAAACTTCTCACGTATTTGATTTCATATTAAGTCTTATTTAATATAAAGTTGATATATACTTATCTGATTTTTTATGTAGAAGTTGCAAGATATGGCCGTGAAGACATTGTTACACAGTTCTACTTCTTTCTTTTGAAGGTGTTGTAAATCTTCTTACCACATACCTAGCACCAATATGTACTGCCTACTTACCTCTCATTTGTTTACTCTTTTGAATTATTATTTTACACGGTCTGCTTAACAAAAATTACTCAGGTTGATCAAAAAGTAGATAATATGACATTAAAACAAATAAACTACTCAATCTAAATAAAGCATATAAATTTAAAGGTAGCCCTAATTTCTTTGTTTTGGCTCTTGATTTTTACATTATTAACTTAGTCATATGTGGTTTTTTTTTTNTTAGAGTCATGATAATACACTACTCTGCTTGGATGTTAGAGTTGTCAATCTTCACAAGCCTATATGAAAATATGGAATCATGAGCAAGTGTACAAGTCAAAGGTGGTAAAGTACGGTTCGAAACGATGGGAAATCAACTAAATTAATCAATGACCATAGAAGCTTACTTCAGCGGTTCAGCCAGTACATGACCACACGCAAGTCTTGATTCTTTCTGGAATCTTACGTGTTCTCTACAAAGTGGTACAAAGGAGGCTTTTTAAGGAAGCGAAAAAGATATTTGATTGAAGGATTTGTATTTAAGCTTAGAATTTTGTTTGATAAAGTCTGTTATGCCTTTGAACCTTCTTCTTGTGTTCTCCAAATTCATACCGTCTAACAAGGTACAGACTTCTGACTTAGAATCTATAAATGAATTTGAATGGCTAATTATTCAATCATGTATTAATGTCTACCAAGAGAGATTGCACATGTTAAGAGTTTTATTCAATTTTGTTGTTCTGTTAAATTAATAATTCTTTTTCCTAGATTCGGTGTAATTGTAAAATTTGGAATGCAATTAAGATATAATAAAATATTTTCGGTGCATAGCACCGGGTGAATACTAGTAATTAATATAGATCACAAAAATCCGCTAAAGTTGGCCCACACAAGTTTTAAATGCGCAACATAGACTGCAAATATTCAAAATTTTGCCGACCAAGTGCCTCAATTAGAATTTTTGCGATATTATATTCTTGGTTGTTTTGTACATGTGTCGTGATAGTATTCATTCTTGAATAGTTTTAGCTTTGTGAACCATGTATTAATCAACCTCAATATGTTTAAGACAATCGTGCTTAATTATCCTGATCTGCAGTAAGTTGGCTATCCATTGTAGAGAAATCGTCTAGTGTGTATACCACGCGAAGATCACCAACTTCAACTCACACATAGCAGCTGATATCGATCTATACTTGGCATCCGTTGAAGATCACAAAATAAAGATTAGCAATATATTAAAGATTACAATTTTATCCTTTTCATCTTTTTATTTTCGTGTCTATGTTTTTTTACCTGACTGTAGTGTTTTAAACCCACATAAACTTTAACCTCAATTTCTTTTAATCGTGTGAATCAAATCAAGTTTCGATTATGTATCAAGTATGATCAACACATGTATATTTCTGCAGGTTGTCAAACATAGTATCATTATTACCAACTAACTAATAGTTATGTTTACCCGGCAATGCTAACATGCTTGCAATACATCCAAGCAAATCCGTTTCTGCAATTATATATTAGTAAACTAACACCTTTTCTACAATAAATATATCCAAAATTCATTATACCTTTTCTACACATTAGGAGAAGATCGACACAGATCCACACTCTAATGCACACAACATCACAAGAGAATGTAAACAAGTAGCCTCATATGATGATCGGGGCAGCTTAATCTAATGATTGTCGTTGGGGAATCGACTCCAAAGTGCACCTTTTGAACTTCTAGGGTCGAAACAAAAGAAAAATGAACTGGAGACACACAGAAAGAGTTACAAAGATGACAATCAAATAAATTTACTTTTTTTTTTTTTCTCATGGAAGGCCTTCGGCCTATATATCCCTTTTTATCTATAATATATATTCGAATACATATTGCATTTTCACTCGAAAGACAGACAAAGACAATCTAATTCACCTATGAGGGTGGGCTAAGGCAAGACCCCTAACTTAAACACGGATCTTTCCCCTCATAAACCCTAGAAAAAAATTACAGCTTGGAAAATAATACTCTGCCTCACTATCTACCTTGTACACACAAATCTTTCTTTCTCATCCACGAATTGTTCCTAGTTAACTTGCTACAAATCTACTCCACAAACGGCTAAACCATGGCGATATTATTTCGCCAGACCCCGTACATTCAGCATCCCCTTCTTCTGCGGTGCTGAAAAGGGTTTGATCAGAGCAGTCTAAAGAAGCCCCACACGCCATATTGTAGGACTGACATGCTGAATGGCATACCCGTAGTCTGTCGTCTCCGTCGACATCACACTTCTGGATCGATATCTGATTACAGAGGTCATAAAGAACAAATGTCAACTGTCAGAGAATGCTACTGTCTCACCTATAACCATGAGGAAACAAATAACAAAAGATTGCAGCTCACCCAACAGGCTAGTCTTTTAGCTGCCTCATCACAGTAGCTGTTACCGAAAATATTAAATAACTTTCGAGCCCCACCCGGAAAGAGCCGATTGTAGTTGGGCATGACCACGACTTCCTCAAGCTGTTGAAGAATGCTAGGCTCTCTTGGAGCACAATGTTGCCCTGATATGTCTCTTTCCAACACATCTTTGCACACCAATAAACTCGTAACTAGTTTAGAGCTGTTCTGACATGTGTAGCCAGCATAATCAGAGCAACGGAACTCACAAACCCCATTATCACAGACTCCTCCATGTAGGCTGCATTGTTCGTCACAAACAGCTGTATAGTTTAAAAGAAGTCTCTTGTCAGATATAATTGATAAATGTATTTTTGACAGTATATATATGGACATTTACCAGTGGAACAGTCGATTCCAGTAAATCCATTTTCACATATGCAAACACCCTGCGTAGTGCATTTTCCATGTCCATTGCAATTATTAGGGCATGAACCTGCATGGTGAAAAGCAAAACTTGTACGTTCAGATCTTACGGAAAGACAGAGACTTGACAAGTACGACAATTTGGTGTGGAAGATACAGTATACTTACGGTTTCTACAGTCATGACCGTGATAACCAAGGAGACAACGACACTTCCCATCAACACAATCTCCATTAAAGTTACAAGAGCTAGGACATTGGCCAAGCACAGAAACTACAGATGTACTGCAGAGTTCATGGTAAGCCGGACAAATTAATTCACCTACAAACCAAAACATTCATGGTTCAAAAGATTTGTTAACGATATGTTATTATTCTTTCAGGAAGATAAGAGCAATATTTACCATTAAAACCGGGAAATCGAATTGGTCCACCATCTTGAGGACAGTACTTCCATACTCCTTCCACAGCAACCTAGAATTCAACCAGGAAAACATGTGAAGACATTAATAACCGTAAAAGCAAGGATCAAAGTAGAAACAAGTTGAAACAGAACCGATGACTTATGACTTGTGTTGTTTCTGACTGCTGTTCAACTATAACAGCTTATGCCCAAAAGTAACAAAAAATTGAAACCCTTGGACGACGAAGAAGAAGATGAAGAAGGCATACCTCCAACAAATTATTTCTACATCTATGCTGATAACAACCATTCCCCTGTGTCATGGAGCCACGAACAAACCCAGTACGCACTAAAGATGAGGCCATACACCTATATATATGCAAAACTCTTTCATGAGCAATATTCCATGTGGATATTTACAAAAATTCAGCGAGACAGTTAACCAGCAATAACCTGGATTCACTCCCTCTCACTTCACCCAACATTCTATCAGGCGCACGTGCACTATTTATATCCGTACAAGACCCATCTGAATAGGNTTTTTGACAGTATATATATGGACATTTACCAGTGGAACAGTCGATTCCAGTAAATCCATTTTCACATATGCAAACACCCTGCGTAGTGCATTTTCCATGTCCATTGCAATTATTAGGGCATGAACCTGCATGGTGAAAAGCAAAACTTGTACGTTCAGATCTTACGGAAAGACAGAGACTTGACAAGTACGACAATTTGGTGTGGAAGATACAGTATACTTACGGTTTCTACAGTCATGACCGTGATAACCAAGGAGACAACGACACTTCCCATCAACACAATCTCCATTAAAGTTACAAGAGCTAGGACATTGGCCAAGCACAGAAACTACAGATGTACTGCAGAGTTCATGGTAAGCCGGACAAATTAATTCACCTACAAACCAAAACATTCATGGTTCAAAAGATTTGTTAACGATATGTTATTATTCTTTCCGGAAGATAAGAGCAATATTTACCATTAAAACCGGGAAATCGAATTGGTCCACCATCTTGAGGACAGTACTTCCATACTCCTTCCACAGCAACCTAGAATTCAACCAGGAAAACATGTGAAGACATTAATAACCGTAAAAGCAAGGATCAAAGTAGAAACAAGTTGAAACAGAACCGATGACTTATGACTTGTGTTGTTTCTGACTGCTGTTCAACTATAACAGCTTATGCCCAAAAGTAACAAAAAATTGAAACCCTTGGACGACGAAGAAGAAGATGAAGAAGGCATACCTCCAACAAATTATTTCTACATCTATGCTGATAACAACCATTCCCCTGTGTCATGGAGCCACGAACAAACCCAGTACGCACTAAAGATGAGGCCATACACCTATATATATGCAAAACTCTTTCATGAGCAATATTCCATGTGGATATTTACAAAAATTCAGCGAGACAGTTAACCAGCAATAACCTGGATTCACTCCCTCTCACTTCACCCAACATTCTATCAGGCGCACGTGCACTATTTATATCCGTACAAGACCCATCTGAATAGGCAACAAAATATGTACAATAATCTGCTAAGGAAGACTGGCCTCCTGAAATATGGTGTGTATGAGATTCATTAGTCTTTACCAAACAAGAAACAAATACCGGACTAGATTACAGGATAGCATACTTTTTTTCCCAATCCAGACATTACAACCAAGACAAGAAAAGTTATATTTTGCGAATCAAATCAACAGGTTGAAGCAGGTAACAACCTAAGTATATATATATAAATAAAACTGGAAGATTAAGATTTTTCGTATCAGCATGTTCCAGTTAGTCAACAGGATGTACCTCTGTTAGGCTGTGGAAAGTAACGAGCCCACTGAGGCAAGTCTCCATTATAGCTTAGAATTGGGCAGTAACCTTCGGCCTCTCTGTTGTATGTACAGCCAGATAGTTGGGATGTGTTACAATGGTAAGCACCTTTCCACATGTTACATGGAGATGTGACAAACTGGGTCCCCNAGGAAGATAAGAGCAATATTTACCATTAAAACCGGGAAATCGAATTGGTCCACCATCTTGAGGACAGTACTTCCATACTCCTTCCACAGCAACCTAGAATTCAACCAGGAAAACATGTGAAGACATTAATAACCGTAAAAGCAAGGATCAAAGTAGAAACAAGTTGAAACAGAACCGATGACTTATGACTTGTGTTGTTTCTGACTGCTGTTCAACTATAACAGCTTATGCCCAAAAGTAACAAAAAATTGAAACCCTTGGACGACGAAGAAGAAGATGAAGAAGGCATACCTCCAACAAATTATTTCTACATCTATGCTGATAACAACCATTCCCCTGTGTCATGGAGCCACGAACAAACCCAGTACGCACTAAAGATGAGGCCATACACCTATATATATGCAAAACTCTTTCATGAGCAATATTCCATGTGGATATTTACAAAAATTCAGCGAGACAGTTAACCAGCAATAACCTGGATTCACTCCCTCTCACTTCACCCAACATTCTATCAGGCGCACGTGCACTATTTATATCCGTACAAGACCCATCTGAATAGGCAACAAAATATGTACAATAATCTGCTAAGGAAGACTGGCCTCCTGAAATATGGTGTGTATGAGATTCATTAGTCTTTACCAAACAAGAAACAAATACCGGACTAGATTACAGGATAGCATACTTTTTTTCCCAATCCAGACATTACAACCAAGACAAGAAAAGTTATATTTTGCGAATCAAATCAACAGGTTGAAGCAGGTAACAACCTAAGTATATATATATAAATAAAACTGGAAGATTAAGATTTTTCGTATCAGCATGTTCCAGTTAGTCAACAGGATGTACCTCTGTTAGGCTGTGGAAAGTAACGAGCCCACTGAGGCAAGTCTCCATTATAGCTTAGAATTGGGCAGTAACCTTCGGCCTCTCTGTTGTATGTACAGCCAGATAGTTGGGATGTGTTACAATGGTAAGCACCTTTCCACATGTTACATGGAGATGTGACAAACTGGGTCCCCTGGTTCCGACCCCAATCAAGACGGTCTGCCATGCTATAATTAGCCTTATACCAGCCACTATCCTCTAATAGCGCTAGAGTCATTTTTGAAACGACTGATCGTGTGTCCACTGATCCAGTCATTATCTCATTCATAAGTAGTCTTTTTTCCCAGTGGGAACCCGATGTGCCACGTCCGCCTCCATCCTCAAGTTCTAGACCCGAGAAGTTTTGAGAAAATGCCTGTTGAAATATTGACATTATTTATGACAAAAGGACATAAAACTAAGGTCACAGGAATTACCTTTCAAAATAATTAAAAGCATTGAAACTTACTCCGTAGTGATGCCGCGAATGCATGACAACCCGTGGAAGCACTACGCGTGTCACTAACCGGCCAAGCTTTTCATCCATTTGTTGCTCAGTGACCTAAAACATGAAAAGAACGGCTTATTCCAAGGTGGCTCGTATAGAAAGTTTCATTCTAATCCATGTGAAGAAGCACGAAACACAAAGAAGAAAAAGCGAGGAATGTAAATCACAGCTAACTTTTTCTCTTGATTAGGCGGACATTAATAACTCATCGCATACCTCAGTGCGTCTTCTTTTCCTTTCATCTCTAAAATGAGCAAAGGCATGTGGATCGAAGCCAAGGACATGCATAACCTCATGAATGAGAGTTGCTGAAAGCAACGTCCCAGATTCTGAAGTCAAATGGCGGGGAGCAACATTGACATGCCCTGAAAAAGACCACAACCCTTGGCTTTAGTTCAAAACTCAAAGCAATGTCAGGGATTTCAAAATGTAACTGGAGGAAATGGCCAAATACCAGCAATCGCACGTCCCCATTGATCACGTTCGCAAGCTACAGCCCACGCAAGGGTATTACCAGTAGTGGGTCTTGTGGTTACCAATAGGACTAAATCAGTATTAGCAATACCCTCTGCTTGATTTAAATGAAACTGATTAGACCAAAATAAATCTAGCAGGACAAATTTAAATGGACAAGAAACTGCCAATCAGAAGCAAAACAGTAATGCAATTACCCTCTACATATNCGGAAAGTACTTGAAGGAGGCTCACCCAACTGAGTTCAGTAAAAACAATTTAGTTCACTTACTTCCAAAAAAGCAAAAAGAAATCCCTATCTGTATTTCACACTACTGAAAAGCTAGCAAGAATTGCCCCACCTTCACAATATCACCAACTCTTTGGCAATCTCGGTCAAGTGAGTGACCAACAGCATCATAATTTAAGTAAATCCTAATAGGTTGTTTCACATCCTTCTCCTCCTCCTCAGAAACACTAAGCAATACTCTCCCATTATGAGCTTTTGCAGCACTTGTTGGCTCATGATAAACCTGAGGAGTAACTGAATATACTTTCCTACCCGGTCTCTTTCTCTGCTCTATAATCTGATCATGGATACACGAATGAGAAGAGACTCCATCAACTCCACTTTCCACACCTTGCAAAGGCACTCGACGATGATGATGATGATGATGATGATGATGCCTGGCTTTCCCATCAGCAGCTCCACACCACAATAGAATCAACAAAACCTGAAACAAACATAAAAATGACTTTGAAGCTAAAAAACAAACGAAAGGGAGCAATTTTGCTGAAAAGGGAAAGTTTAACATTTACAACCTAAGCTCTACTGACTTTGTAGCTCAACATTTCAGAATACCCAAAAAAAAAAAAAAAAAAAAANTAAGCTACTTAAAAGAAACTTACCCAGGAAATGAAGAATCGAAACTGGAGATTAACAAAGAACCTAGAACAAAAAGAGCAATACTGAACTACAACAACCTCCATGAAATTCCCAGAAAATAAAGCTTCACTTCCATCAAATCTCCAACAAATCCCCGATCCAATCAAACACAGTGCATCTCATTCGATTGTACAGAGTTTTTTTTAGCTCACACAGAAAAAAAAAAAAATAGCAAATCGAAGCTTTTCAAGCTCTTTGAAAAATTCAATTAAGAATTAAATTGGAGAGAGAGAGAGAGAGAGTTAGGGTTTTTGGGTAAGACTGATTCAAAACAGGTGATCTAGATTCCAGCAACCTCAATAACAAAAAAAATTATCTCAGATTTTTTTATTTTTTTTACAATCTCTCTCTCTAGCAATGAAACAAGTGACACTAAAGAAAGAGAGAGAAGAAAAAAAGAGTCAAATGGATTGGGTAGGAATGGTGTAGGGTAAGATATATAATGTATAATTATTATTACTGTTTTTCAAAAGTGGGAGTATCAATTTAAAATTTTTTGGGTTATTTTTTAGTATAATTATTATTTCTTTTTTGGTATTAAAATACACATATACATTTGTTGCATGATTATGTAATAAAACTGTTGGGGACATTCGCTGTCTGCGCTCCAACTCATCATCCTTATCTTAAAAATCAGTTTCTATGTTAAGAAATATAATCACAAACGTAAACAAATAACCTTGAGTTTTATGGATTAGTGATTACTACTGTAATTGGATAAAAAAGGTACAACCTAAAAATATCTCCTGTATTCCCAACATTGTTTTATAAACTATATAATTTTAATAAGTTAGTTATAAATAGATTATATATTAATTTTTATATTATTTGTATAGTCTGGATTTATTGTTTCTAAAAATCTTAAAGAGAATATTCTAAAAAATTATTTGATATCATCTAATTTACCATATTTTTTTTTAAATTATTCATCAAATAAAATCCTTTGATATCTAACCTAACATATTATTTTGTTAATTATTATTATACTTTACCTCTCATTTTTATTTTTTTATATATGAGTCTATTTTGTGAAACAAATAAATTTTCATATTATATATTATAATTAAAAAATAGTTTTATTTCCGGATATACCATAAGTTGAATTTAAAAAACAAATATAAATGATCCAATCTATAAAATATTCAATTTTATTAATATTATTCTTTTAAAATAATATCTATTGAATTAAAAAATTTACTGAGTAACGGGTCAAAATTTGAATATTTAAATTCAATTTCATACTTTTTTGTTGAATTTTGTAATTTTATATAATATAATAAACTTTAAATAATTTATTTTGAAATATTTTTAAAATATTAAAACTTGATATTAAAGTTAGAAACTATAAACACTCTAAATTGGTTTGTTATAGCAATGTCAATAATATGTCACTATAATATGAAAGAATTTTAAAAAAATCAAGTATATTAAAACAAAAGTATAACAATATATTAAATTACTCATAATATAATAACTGACATTTTAAAAACCAAATTCACAAAATTATGTCTTATAATGACATTCAAGTCATGAAGTATAATATACATTGTTGAAATAACTTCACGTACCTAAACTAATACAACATATTAAAATTTAATTTAAAATAGAAAATATACAAGATTTTGTATAAAATAAAATTTAACCAGTGTTATAACACATGTACTTATCTAGAATCATTAACAATATAAAACTTACAAAATAAGAAAAAATCATCATATTTTAGCATATGATTTTATTACATAATATTTTATCCAAAAAAAATTTAAAAATAATCAAATAAATTATATTTAATAAAAAAATTACAATGTAATTAAAATGAATTTCAACCCGTGCTCTAGCACGAATCTTAATCTAGTACATAGTATATTAATATATACATTTGGACACAAAAAGAAAAGTATATTAATATACTATACATGAAAGAAATCTTATAAGCTTAAATGTTATATATATATATATATTAAAAGTTATTGATCAGTACAGACTTAATTTAAAAAGAAGAAAAACAATTTGTATTTTTCTTTTTAAATTGTGTTGTTTGGGATTAAATTAGGGGTGTCAAAATAGGTCAAATTTAATGGATCAACTCAACTCAAATCAACCCATGAACTCTAACGATTTAAAAAAATTTACCCTAATGAGTTCATGGATAAAATGAGTTAGTGGGTCAATTGGTTTAGTGAATCAAATGAATTGAGTTGCAATGGGTAATGATTTAACCATTTAATTCATCAATTGTACTTTGAGTGAGTCAAATTAACTCAAAATGTTTAAACTGGTTGATTTTTTTTTTGGCAACCAAACTGGTTTAATATAACAAAAAATCTGTAAACCAATCAAATGTATAAACCGATTAATGCTTCATGGTCTTCGCCGGAGTGAACCAAGCAGCTGGCTCGCTCCTCTCATCTTCGCCGGAGTTCAGGTTTGTTTCTTCTCTCTCTATCTCTCTCTCTCTCTCTCTCTCTCTCTCTCTCTCTCTCGTTGTGTCTCTTTGTGTCTCTCTCGGTCTCTCTATCTCATATGGTTCTATCTCATGGGTTTGATATTTTTTGGATTTTGATTTTCTGGGTTTTGATTTTTTTGGGTTTTGATTTTTTTGTGGGTTGTCGTGACACCCCGGTTTCAAAAACTTGCGGAGAGGTTTAAAAGAATTGTTTTAGCCACCTATGTCACTAAAGTGCACTTATCTTTTCGGTCAAGGGTCCTGCGAGAACTCCAGAGTTAAGCGTGTTTGAGCTGGAGTAGTTTCAGGATGGGTGACCTTCCGGGAAGTGATTGACGGAACTGTGCGAGTGAGGACAAAACACAGGGAAAGATCATGTGGTGATTTGTAAGGACGATAACAAGTCTTTAAAGCCTCCCGGACGTAGCAATCCGGTCGTCATATATTGATGGGCTCATGGGCCTAGTAAGAGGACATGAGGCCCATTAAGGAAGGTGGGCCCATGGACTGGGATTGGATATGGAGCCCACTAAAAGGTGGCGATCGGGGCGTTACAAGTGGTATCAGAGCCGAACCCAGACGAGTGTGGAGTCGAGTGGACTCACACCGTCAGGGGGTGACGATCTTGGTGCACAACGAGGACGTTGCGATTTGTTAGTGGGAGTGAATTGTGACACCCCGGTTTCAAAGACTTGCAGAGAGGTTTAAAAGAATTGATTTGGCCACCTATGTCACCAAAGTGTACTTATCTTTTCGGTCAAGGATCTAGAGAGAACTCCAGAGTTAAGCGTGCTTGAGCTGGAGTAGTCTTAGGATGGGTGACCTTCCGGGAAGTGATTGACGGAACTGTGCGAGTGAGAACAAAACACAAGGAAATATCATGTGGTGATTTATAGGAACGGTAATCCGTCTTTAAAGCCTCCCGGACGTAGCAATCCAGCCGTCAGATATTGATGGGCTCACGGGCCTAATGAGAGGACG
The DNA here is from genome assembly GCF_000633955.1 of Camelina sativa. Taxonomy (NCBI): domain Eukaryota; kingdom Viridiplantae; phylum Streptophyta; class Magnoliopsida; order Brassicales; family Brassicaceae; genus Camelina; species Camelina sativa. The sequence goes on from NC_025695.1 coordinate 35,394,462, forward strand.
TGAGGCCCATTAAGGAAGGTGGGCCCATGGACTAGGATTGGACATGGAGCCCACTAAAAGGTGGCGGTCGGAGCGTTACAATTGTATTTGATATCTTAGAAACAAGTTAACTTAAGTTTTTGACAAAAAAAAAAAAACAAGTTAACTTAAGTGACTTGTGTATTTATTTGCGATTCTAGGTGTTTGTGTATCTACGTGATTTGGGTCGTTAAACAAAAGATTAATAGTGACTGATTTGGGGATGTGAATAACTTAGATTATAATCTGATTTATTATAATCTGATTCTCGGTTAAAGTATATATGTGGCTTGTTCTCTTGATTTTGTGTATCTTTTGTTTAGAACCTCTAGGACTAGAACACTTTTTCATATTCATTTTAAAAAGAGTCTTATTTGTTTTGTCTATTTTTCTAGATCAATGGACAGTGAAGATGCATATACTCATGATGGGAGTGGTGGGCACACTTCAGCAGATACATCACAATCTAAAAGTCTACTATGATCATAGTCAATCTTTCTTGTTTTGTTTTGTGTGTGAGTGTATAAAGAACCAAGCATATGACATATATAATGTACTTCCAATTTAATTTTAATGTATAAACTCACTAACATGAGTTAATCATTTAACCATTTAACTCATTAGATTAAATGAGTTGGGTCAACCTATGAACTCATTTGTTCTAAACTCATTGGGTAATGAGTTTAACTGAGTTGAGTTAATCATTTTGACATCTCTTGATTAAATATAACAAGAGTATTTTAATATTAAACTTGAAATGTATTACATATGTTTTGGTCAAACTGAATATGCAAAAAAAAATTATAACTATAGTATATATATATATATATGTATATATATATCTTACTATATTAATTGAGAAGTACAAATATGAAACTAAAGTTATAAAGTGTAAAAATTTACATTTTTTTCATGCCAGTACTATTAAGGTACATGGTTAATTTTTCAATAAGGATAAAAATATAATTTTTAATATTAGACTAATAAAATATTTTAAATAATTATTAATTTTCAAAAAAAAAAAATTTCTCCCTCTAATTAATTATGAACGAAAATTACTAAATAATTTTAAAAAATTGTAAACCAATGAGAATTTTAAAAAGTAAGATTTCATATCTAAGTATCCAAATTACTATTTTAATAATTATATTTGGAAGATTTTGTTAAGATTTTAAATTATGATTCTCCTACCATATTTGTTTATGGCATTTACAATTTTTTTCGAATCATATACATAAAAGTAAGGTTCCACCCTTTCCTTATTGGTCCATTTAGCATTTATTTTTATTTTTAAAATAATATTTATTTTAATTAATGAAAATATAATAATGTACATTAATCTATACTTTAAATCCACACTTTACTACTAAATTGTCACTGCAATTACATAAATAATGAATTGACTATTTTTTCATTCAGTTTCATTCAAACACACTATAAATTATAATTATAACTCCTTTAATTAATTTGTTTTAGAAATATAACTTCCATCCCTTGAAATCGTATAAATAAACATTCTCACATCATCAACCACTATATCTCAAATTCTAAATATTTTCTTTGTTTTATTTATATTCTTGCATGGGATCAAAACTCATGGTAAGAGTGTGATTATATATTTTGTTAAATTAATCTTATATTTTGTTCATTTTTATTTCTTTGTTTTTATGATTAATCTTATATTTTGTTCAATTTTATTTCTTTATTTTTATGTATTTCTTCCTTCATTCTTTGTCTTCTTATTAATTTTAATTTTCAATTATATATGTATAATAAAATATTTTAGAAATGTAACTTCCATCCCTTCAAATCCTATAAATAACCATGTGATTATATATTTTGTTAGATTTATCTCATATTTTGTTCAATATTTTTTAATGTATTCCTTCTTTATCTTCTTATTATTTTTAATATTCAATTAAATATGTATAATAAAATTTTGGTGACTGTAAAAAATAATTATCGATGCAGATTCAACAATATTAATTTCGATTAAAGCCCAATGAGGGAATCAAGCTAAATAAATCATCATCATTCATGTATATTTATTTTATTTTTAAAATTATAGAATGTTTAAACAAAATAAACTATTATAATAGAATTATTCAATCAAAATTTTTAACTCTCTCTTACCTCTAAAAAATTTGTAATACATTTTTTTGTATACTCATTATTAAATTTAGTTATTGTGAACTAAAATATAATTATATAAAGATCATTATAATGTCTATTTAATTCAAAATTTTGTAATTAAATAATTTTCTATGTAAAAAAACAATTTGATATTCCATTTCACAAAATTTTACTTCAAAGAGGAAATCATTAGAATTAAATCTAGCAATATAGCTTAAATTAAGGTGAATATAAAAGAGATTAAAAATAAAATTAATCTTGAAATTTTTTATTGTATTTCATATGATTTTATAAGGTTTCACCCTCTTCTTATTAGTCCATTTAGCATTTAATTTCTAAAAAAAATATTTATTTTTAATGAAATAAAAATGTAATAATGTACATTAATCTATATTTTAAATCAACATTTTACTACTAAATTGTAACTGAAATTACATAAATTTTGAATTAAGTATTTTTTCATTCATTTTTATTCAAACACACTATAAATTATAGATTTATTTTAGAAATGTAACTTTTATCCTCTAATTAATTCATTTTCAGGTATAGTTCTAAGAGTTTAGAACCAGTGCATGAGCGATCACAAGTATAACTTCTGAGACTCAGACTTGGTAAATTCAGTAGTTCAGATTTTATGTTTTTTCCCGTAATTGACTGTTAGGTTCCCAACACATGAAGTTTGTGTAGGGATCTTATTGGTGAGTGGGTTTACATCCCACTTCTTGTTTGATTATGGAGCAACTTATTGCTTCATTACCCCGGAGTGTGCCGAGAGCGCCAGTATCAGAGGAGATCTCGGTGAGCGAGTGGGGGTTGTCAGAGTAGTGGGAGGTAAGCTTCTGAGAGTCTTTGGTCGGGAGAGGGTTGTGGATATTCAGATCGCGGGGAATTCAAGGCCAGCAGATTTGATTATCAGTCTCGTGGATATCTTGGGGATGGATTGGTTGCATCTTCACAAGGTACATCTGGATTGTTATCGGGATAGAGATATCTTTGAGCGTCTAGAAGGGAACTTGGATTTTTGAGGGAGTGAGACCGACTTCGGGAAGTCTCGTGATCTCGGCCGTGCAGGCCGAGAAGATGATCAAGAAGAGGCGCAAAGCCTATCTGGTTACCATTTCGATGATGGAGACAGTGGGGCTGTCTACGGTGGGAGGCATCCGCGTGGTAGAGGAGTTTGAGGATGTGTTTCAGTCGTTGCAAGGGTTACCACCATCTCGATCTGATCCATTCACGGTTGAACTGAAACCAGGGACAACGTCGTTGTCCAAGGCGTCTTAAAGGATGGCTCTAGCAGATATGGCAGAGCTGAAGAAGCAGTTGGAGGATTGTTTGAGCAAGAGTTTCATTCGTCCTAGTTGTTCACCTTGGGGAGCGCCACTGTTGTTTGTTAAGAAGAAGGACGGAAGTTTCCGCCTGTGTATTAACTATCGGAGTCTGAACCGGGTCACTATGAAGAACAAATACCCTCTTTCGAGGACTCATGAGCTGTTGGATCAGTTGAGGGGTGCTACTTGGTTCTCCGTGATCGACTTGGCGTCGAGTTACCATCAGATCCCGATACATGAGGCAGATGTGAGGAAGACAACCTTCAAGATAAGGTATGGGCATTACGAGTATTGTGGTGATGCCGTTAGGTTTGACGAACGCGCCAAAAACGTTTATGAGATTGATGAACAATGTGTTTCAAAAGTTTTTGGACATGTCTATCATCATTTTCATCGATGATATCCTGGTACACTACAAGAGTCCTGAGGAGCATGCAGTGCATTTGAGAGCAGTTCTCGAGAAGCTGCGGGAGCAGAAGTTGTTTGCTAAGCTAAGTAAGTGCAGTTTATGGCAGTGGGAGATGGAATTCTTAGGTCATATTGTTTCTACAGAGGGAGTTTTAGTGGATCCAGAGAAGATTTAGGCCATCAGGGAGTGGCCAAGACTGTAGAGCGCCACTGAGATCATGAGTTTCCTGGGGTTGGCGGGATACTATAGGAGATTCATTCCGGGTTTTGCGAGTATAGCACAGCCGATGAACAAGCTCACAGGGAAGGAGTTTCCATTTTTGTGGTCACCAGAGTGTGAGGCGAGTTGTGCAAGCCTTAAGCAGATGTTGACTAGCACGTCGGTGTTGGCACTGCCAGAGAAAAATGAGCCTTATGTTGTGTATACAAATGCTTCCGGAGTTGGTTTGGGATGTGTGCTGATGTAGCAGGGAAAGGTTATTTCTTACGCTTTAATGCAGTTGCAGAAGCATGAGGCAAATTACCCTTACCATGATTTGGATATGGCGGCGGTGGTTTTCGCCTTGAAGATTTGGAGATCCTATCTTTATGGCGGAAAGATTCATGCATTTAAAGATCATAAGAGCTTGAAGTACATCTTCACTCATCTCGAGCTGAATTTGAGGCAGAGGCGTTGGATGGAGTTGGTATAAGATTATGATATGGAGATAGCTTACCACCCTAGTAAAACTAACATGGTTGCAGATTCTTTGAGTCGGAAGCGGGCGGCTTCAGCTTAGGAGCATGACATGGAGGCGTTACTGGTGAAATTAGTGCATTGAGGCTGTGTGTTATGTCACAGGAGCCTTGGGACTTGGAGGCGGGTGACCGAGCAGACTTGTTGAGTAGGGTCCCGTTAGCTCAGGAGAGTGACGTGGGGCTGGTGAAAGCCTTGAAGGTTGAGGATTCGGAGTATCAGGTCTCTGCTAATGGGACTATCCTTGTGCATGGTCGGATTTGCGTACCCAGGGATGAGAGTTTGAGGCTGGAGATACTGAGAGAGGCTCATTCGAGCAAGTTCTATATTCATCCAGGAGCGACGAAGATGTACCGTGACCTCAAAAGGTATTATCATTAGGTCGTGATGAAGAAGGATGTAGCCGATTGGGTTGCAAAGTGCGACATTTGCCAGCTAGTGCAGGCTGAGCATCATGTTTTAGGTGGATTGTTCCATAGTTTACCCATTCCATAGTGGATGTGGGATATGATCACGACGGGCTTCGTGGTAGGATTGCCAGTGACACGGACGTTTGATGCGATTTGGGTCATAGTGGACCGGTTGACTAAGTCTGCACACTTTCTGGCCATCAAGAAAACCGATGGAGCAGCGGTGTTGGCTAGGAAGTATATGAGGGAGATAATCAGATTGCATGGTGTGCCTGGGAGGATGTTTCATGCCGAGATGGGGACGAAGGTGCATATGAGTACAATCTATCACCCTCTGGTGGACGGTTAGTCAAAGAGGATAATCCAGACTTTAGAGGAATTACTGAGGATGTGCGTGCTGAATTGGAGTGGCCATTGGGCAGATCACTTGAGCTTGGTGGAATTTTTCTACAACAACAGTTACGAGGCGAGTATTGGATAGCTCCCTTTGAGGCGTTGTACGGGAGGCCATGTCGTACACCATTATGTTGGACTCAAGTGGGGGAGAGGAGCATATATGGTGCCGACTTTGTTCAGGAGACCTCAGAGAAGATCCAGGTTTTGAAGCTGAACATGAAGAAGGCTCTGGATCGGTATAGGAGTTATGCTAATAGGAGGAGGAAGGATCTTGAGTTTCAGGTGGGTGATAGAGTATACCTCAAGATGACCATGTTGCGGGGTACGAACATGTCATTGTCAGAGACTAAACTGAGTCTAAGGTTCATGGGTCTGTTCAGAGTGGTTGAGCAGGTGGGACCTGTTGTATATAGGTTGGAGTTGTCTGATGTTATGTGCACATTCTACAAGCTGTTCTATGTGTCGATGCTGAGGAAGTGTCTTCACAAGAATGATCAGTTGTTGGCTAAGATTCCTAAGGATCTTCAGCCTAACAATACTTTGGAGGCGAGGCCAGTGAGGGTTCTCGAGAGGAGAGTTAAGGAACTTTGGTGGACAAAGGTTCCTTTGATGAGAGTCCTATGGGGCTGTTATGGTGTAGAGGAGTAGACTTGGGAGCCAAAGGCGATGATGAAGGCAAGGTTCAAGAAGTGGTTCGAGAAGTAGGTCGCAGCTTGAACTTGGCTAGCCTGGTCCCAATTGCGGTTGTAGTTGTTGGTGCGGTAAAGTCCGTGGCTGGAGCGAAATGGAGTATTCCAGCCCATCTCTCTTGATACTTGGTCGCTTAGGGGTGGTTGGTTCGACTAAGTACCAAGATAAGGTGGTGTTCGGGATACGTGATTCCGTGAAGTGAACTGCTAAAAGTGGAAAGTTTATAAAAATAGAAGTATCTAAAAATGTAAGTTTCCAAAAATGGATAGTGTTGAGGTAGATCTAGTCGGGAGATACTCGATGGCATCAGACTTGTTTGCTCAAGGTCGTGTGTCTCCAACTCATGTGATACCGATAGCTCGATGGACTTTGTGACCAGAGAGTGGGGATGGTTTGTTAGCTTTGGATGACGATCCGAGTTTGCGCTCTTGGGTCGTCACCCAAAAGCGGCATTTTGATACTCCCTGATACCATAACTGTGGGCCGTGGCTCGGCAGTGAGCCGGAATATCTTGAAGGTTACGACCTAAGAGCGGGGGAGTGGGTGTGAGTGACTTCCTGGATGCCGTAGCTGAAGGCGGATGGCCTGATAGCGAGCCGGCATGATTCATTGGTTGCAACCGCGGACGGAGGAAGCTGACGGTGATCAGTCCGGTCAGAGGATATGTGGGCCATGGTGACAGTTGCACATAGATCCTTGGTGGATGGACGATACTGCAAGATTCAAGGACGAATCCTTGTCGGTGTGGGCGAATTGTAACGCCCGTAAACCAGAATCCCAGTTTAGGGAATGCATTGATCGATGCCGGCTTTGCATCGATCGATGCAAGCTTTGGTTTGGCGCAGAACAATTAAGTTAAATGCTCATTTTATTGCGTTGTGGTTTTTGGAAACCCAATATTCGAGTATAAAAGGGTGAGAAGTCGACTTGGGTGAAGGTTTGGCGGTTCTTGTCCTTCCTAAGAGTTAGAAAAGTTTCTGAGAGGTTCTGTGAGTTTTGGGGTTTTATGAGTTAGTTTTTGGTGTTCTGGGAGCGTGGGGAAGGAGATCGGAGCGTGGGTGTCGAGTATGGGTCGTGGGAAAGCTTGTTTCTCGTTGTTCTTAATCAGATTCTTCATTTTCAAGGTGAGTGCATGACTATGGCTTATCTGAGCATGAGATTTCTGAGTTTATGAGTTTTCTCTGTGATTTGGTGAGTTGAATCCTTATTTATTGCGTTATTCGTGGTTCCTGTGACTTATTTTGGCCTTTGTGATGTTCTTGGTTGATTCACGGTGTTATGAGGACGATTTCGGGTCGAAGATGGCGTCGGGAAGCAACGCTAGGGCAACTGCATCGATCGATGCAAGGAGTGCATCGGTCGACGCATCTAGGTATTTGGAGAATTGGATCACTCGTTGCAAGGTGTGCATCGGTTGACACAAGGCGTGTGTCGGTAGCAGTTACCAATTGACGATGCTTGTGGTTCGGTTGTTTATGTTTGAAGTTCTTATTGCTTGTGTGTATTGTTCAGTTGATGGGAGTATTGTCTGAGTAAGTATGTATTTACAGTATTTCTGGTAATAGTTACCCCTCTCTTTTTTGTTGTGGCGCAGGTAAAGGCAAAGTGTGATCGTGGAATAAAGGCAGTGAAGAGGAGGATGTTCTAAAGGCTATATTGATTGTGGTATAGCTATTGTTAGGTTGCTAGAGTCAAGTCATTAGAACATTGTAAGATAGATGAATTGAATGATAGATTTATTTGTTGGATTGGTATTGCTTATGTTATCTGCTGATATTGAGTGATGCTAGGTTGTTAGTGGGTATAGGAACACTAGAGATTTATGGAAAAAATGGGATGGGTTGTTTCAGCAAGTGCCCATAGTGTCCACAATGCTCATAGTGCCCACAATACCCATAGTGGACCAGAGTTCTGTTAGTATGAACTTTGAAAAGCAACATTCGAAGGATGATGAAATCACACCTAATGCCATTGTTGTCTACATAGACAAAGAACAAGAAAAGGCTATAGAGGGTGAAATTGTATCATATGATGAAGGTGATTAATATACTGAGCCATAACCTGTTGTAGAAAAGTGTAAGTTTATTAACCCATAGGATGATGGTTTGGGTCTGAGTAAACTTCAAGAATTTCCAAACAAGAAGGCATTGCAAGATGTGGTGGATAGAGCTTCATTTGGTAACTATGTTAGTTTTGCAATAGCAAAGTCGGACAAGGTGCGTTATGTGCTAAAATGTCCTTAAGAAGGATATATTTGGAGTTTACGAGCTGCTAGGATTCAGAGACAGAGATTTTCTCGATTAGAAGACGCAAAAGGATTCATACACGCTCTTAAGCTAGTAAAAGTTCAAGCAAAAGTAAGAGACAAGGCGCTCCACAATTAGTTGCATCTCTTTTGCATGATGATTATCCAGGGCAAATGGAAACTCCACCTCCTAAAATTATCATGAATCTTGTCAAGACCAAATTAGGTGTTAATATATCATATTCCACGGCATTGAGAAGAAAAATTCAAGCTGTTAGTGATTTGAAAGGTAGTCCAGAAAAAAACTACAAGATACTATCATGTTATCTGCAAATGTTAGAGAAGGTTAACCATGGTACGAGAACATATGTGCATTGCAATGAGAATAAATGTACTTGTTCATAGCTTTGGGAGCTAGCGTTGAAGGGTTTTAAGTCATGATGAAATTTATAACTATGATGCAACTTTTCTAAAGAATGGATATCCAAGTGTTCTTGTTTTTTCCTCGGCTCAAGATCCTAATCATCACCATTATCCCTTGGTGTTTGGTATTTTTGATGGTGAGAATGATGCAATTTGGAATTGGTTTTTGGAGATGTTGAAAACCGTTGTTGGATACTCTTCTGAAATAGTATTTATGACTGATAGAAATTCAAGTCTCATCAAAGCCATAACTAATGTGTATCATCGGGATCATCATGGGTATTTTATATGACATTTATCCCAAAATGTGAAAGGTTATGATTCTAACGTCAACAAAGATGTTGTTGCATTGAGATTCATGTCTTGTAGTAGGTTTTATACACTGGCTGAGTTCGACGTTGCTTATCCTTCTTTTCGGAAGAGATATCCTTCTGCTGCCAAGTATCTTGAAGAATCTACCAAGAAATAAAAATAGGCAAGATGTGGTTTTACAGGAGAAAGATACAACATAGACACAAGCAACTGTGTAGAATCGATGAACAACATATTTAAAGACGCAAGGAGGTACTCCTCAACACCCATGCTTGATGCGATACTTAAAAATCTCTGAATGGTTTAATGAACATCAGAAAGATGCCGTTTTTGGATTAGTAGCAAATAAATTGGTGCCTTTAGTGGATAACTACTTACCCGATTTATGGGAAATTGCTGAGAAACTAAAGGTGACCGAGCTAAATGGTTTCAAACTTGAATACAATGTCATTAACAGTGACGGAAAGCCTTATTTGGTGAATTTGCGATTGAGTAGTTGCAGTTGCAGGTTTTTTGATGTTCAAAAGTATCTTTTTGTGCATGCACTAACAGCTTTCATATTCCAAAGTTATGGAGGTAAGGATATCCAGTTACATGAGTTGTGTTCAAAGTATTATTGGACATAGCTGTGGGAAAATTGCATATTACAGGACAATTATTTAATACCAAATAGGTCTCGGTGGGATGTCCCGAATGACGTTAAAGATGTGCTCCGCCGAATCGGAAAACAAAGAGGGGAAGAAAGAGCGTAAAAATGTTTGCATTTACTAGGAAAAAGCGACCAAAAACTTGACCTACAACTCAGAAGCTGTGGAGACAAGCACTCCAATGGCTGTTATTTGGAGATTCTTTTGATTTTCATGTTTGATTAATGTATGAATTATGTTTGGTTAATGTAGTACTACATATTTATGGCATAACTCTATCTTGAAACTTAATGTGAAGTCTATTAATGTTTTTTTTTCTCACCAGATGTGTATATAAGAGAGTAAAACTGGCATAACTAAGATAAAACTGGTAAAAATGGTACTACAATATAAAAAGTAGAAAATAATAAAATTAAGAATGAATTAATAAAACCAAAAAACAGTGTTAATATTACATAATGCTTAAATGTTCTATACTATAAATGAATAAGATTTTTAAATATATCAATTTTGAATTGTTATGAAAGAACCTAAACTGTGACACAACGGTTTCAGAGACTTGCAGAGAGGTTTAAAATAATTGATTTGGCCACCTATGTCACCAAAATGCACTTATCTTTTCGATCAAAGGTCCTGAGAGAACTTCACAGTTAAGTGTGCTTATGCTGGAGTAGTCTTAGGATGGGTGACCTTTCGGGAGGTGACTGTTGGAACTGTGCGATTGAGGACAAAGCAAATGGAAAGATCATGTGGTGATTTGTAGGGACGATAACAAGTCTTTAAAAATCTCCCAGACGTAGCAAACCGGCTATCTGATAGAGATGAGCTCAAGGGCCTAGTGAGAGGATGTGAGGCCCATTAAAGAAGGTGGGCCCATGGACTGGGATTGGACATGGGGCCCACTAAGAGATCGCGGTTGAGGCGTTACACTAAACAAGTGTTTCCTTATACTTTTATGGTCACTTTGTAAATAATAACCAAGTTAGAATGACAAAGTTATAGAACTAAATTTTTTAACATATGAATGCATAAAACACTTGTAATTATAGGTTAATTAAGTTTAATCAATTGTAAAACTTAAAAAAATAATTTTAAGGTTTGGTAAAACTAATTAAATGAAAAAACCCAAAAACACAACTATTTGCAAGTTTGGTGCAACTAATATACTTGGTACAACTATATGTGAACACTAAGTGTGAACGCACACATATTGTACACATGGCAATATAACCCTAATTTTTTTTCCCAATACAAAGAGGGAATCTATTTGTGAAATGCCGGTTTCAAGGACATCCGGAGTGGTTTAAAGGTGGCGGTCAACGGAGAAATAACATCTTTGACTCTTCTCCTGTATCGCCTCTCTCGTCTCCATTAATTTGTTCTCCGTCTCTTCAAAAAAAAAAATCTGACCGACACTGACAGTCAAACTTTCTCTCACCATCATCGAATCGAATTCAGAGCACACATTTCGCCATGGATAACTCAGCTCCAGATTCGTTATCCAGATCAGAAACCACCATAACCTACAATTCGTCTTATCCACTGTACGCCATGGCCTTCTCATCTCTCTGCGCCGCCAACACTTCCTTCGGCCACTTGCCTCAGATTCGTCGACTGAAAATACAGGAACAAAGGCGCAAACCAAGGCTACAACAAGAATAGTATAGCAATTTGAGAGGTAAATTTAGCCTAATGTGCTTATACGTGAAATTTACCGAGTATTATTTCTTATATAAAAGAATGTAATGAAGTGTGTTTTGTATTTGATATTATAGACACAAGGCTACATAAGCTATTTATATGTAATTATATATAATTAATAAGAAAGAGTTTATTTTCTTGGTAAATAAATACACTATGAGCGTTTAAATTTCTCTTTTCAATTATTGTTTTTGAAATTATAATGAGAAATTTAATACAAGTAAAAATGTTTAAATGGAGAATTTTGTAATTTTGTTTTAAATCATGCAAACTTCTAAGCCAAATTATTGTATATGAGGTTATATACTAACTGAAATATATAGCGTTTTAAATATATTAAACTGTTTTAAATATATTAAACTATTTTTAGTAGTTTGACATATAAATATATTTTAATTTTAATGTATAAAAACTCTAAGTCAAACTAATAAAGTTCTTATCTAAATGACAAAGAAATGCAACTAGTATGTTTCTATTACAACATTTCAATATAAAAATTTTCAAAAAAATAATCTGAGATTTACTAAAGCTGTATATATAAAATGTGCACCATTCTTTTTTTCTAACATCAATAAAAATGTTGAAACCTTATTGATAAGTTTGTAAAAAATGAATATATTATAGGTCGATAACTAATAATTACAAAGAAGAATTTTTTGTAAACTAGAGAAAATATTTCCTTAAAATAGATGTAAAACAATGTTTAAAGGATCCCTTATTAAAGAAAATAGAAACAAAATTTGTAAACCAAATTGATGTTCACATATTTTACCCTGTTTTCCCTTAATATATTCACATCTTTTGCATCCTTTGCTATCCTTTTTGACCATTATTGCATAGTTTTAGGATTGTTATTGCATTAGAGTGTAGTTGCATTGCATTTATATATTTTCTTGCATAAACAGGTGATTTTGGAGCCTAAGGAGCATGGAAGCAATGCTGAGGAGAAGTGAAGCAATCATGAGGAGAACTGAAGCAATCATGAGGAGAAAGCAAAGGAGTTAAGTCTGGAGAACCAAGGTCCGGAGTCCAACTCGACTGCCCACTCGACCAGACACTCGACCGTGTGCTGAGAGTGACTCGACCGAGTGGAAGGAGCACAAGAAAACCCAACTCGACCGGTCACTCGACCGAGCACCGGGTCGAGTTGGCAGAGCCGCCTGGCTATTTTGTCTTTTAGCATTTTTAGGGCTTTCCCTCCTTTTTCCTATTTAAGGACCTTGTACCCTGCAGCCACCAGAGAGCAGCTTTTTAGATATTCTCAAACCTAGTATTTTACCCTTTTGGGAATTTATGCTTTTTGCACTTTTATTTTCTTAGATCTTGTACCTCTTTTGAAGGAGAAAACACAAGATTCTTCATACTTGTTTGTTTCATAACTTTCAAAGTATCAAGAATTCGAGTTTGATTCCTTCTCCAATATTGTAGATCTCTGTTTTATCTTTCTAATCATGCAAGTTTCGTGTTTTTCTGGGTTTATGACTTTGCTGTTCATCATGTGTGATTGTGAGTAGTTTCCTTAGCTCTTAGGGATGGTTTAGGCTGGATGGATGTTGTGGTTATTTGATTTGGTCAAGCTTGATTGTTGTAGATCTCTTCTAGGCTAGATGTTCTTAATGCTGATCCTATAACTGAGAGGGTAGGGTTTGATCTCAAGCTTCTTAGCATCACACCAATGTCTAAGGTGCATAGATAAGGCTAGATCTAGAGATTATCATTAGGCTTGCTAAGAGATTAGAAGTCTTGTTTGATTCTTGACATATTGCTTAATGCTTGCTTGTATAGATTCTTTACTTTGTGAGAACAAGTCTAGAAATATATGAGCTTGATTGTTTTTGCCATGAGAGTGGATTAACATGTTCTTAGAGATTAATGTCTAGAGATTAGCTCATGTTGATTGAGGTTTGTTGATCAAGTTAGATAACCACAATCTAAGTTCAGCCCATGAATCCATCCCTAAGACCTTCCTTTTCTATTGATTTCTTAGTATAAAACCTGTTGTTTGATCGTTGTTTGATTTACTTTTGTCTTGCTCTGTTTTGTTTGCATTGCTCTGTTTTACGTTTTTGTCCCGCTCGACCCTGCACTCGATCTACACTCGATCGAGTGCTTGCTCGAGTTCATTCCCAGAACTCTTGTTTATGATTTGTGTCTGTCCTGTCTTGTTTCTTGTTTCATTCTAGTTGTATTTTTGTTGCATTCATTTAGTTTCCTGTTCATTACTTTCCTTGCATTAGTTTATTACCTGCATTACTATAGTTTGATATCTGTTCTAGTTTCATTACTGCCATAATCATTCTGTTCCATTACATTTAATATCTTGTCCATTCAGCTATTACATTCTGCATTTTACATTCTGCAATAGGTTGTTAGTGACAAACACCCTCTATAATTGGCTTAACTTAGACAAGTATTGCACACCCTGATTGCTTGCATTCACTCATTTAGGATTGATACCTCTTATACTACACTTGCATAAGGGGAATTGAAACACCTTGCTTTCACCATTGTTCATCATCATATCATTCATTCACATTCCATTTCACACACACACAAGAAAGATACTAGTTTCACAAATTAAGAAATTAATAAACATAGATATATAGAATAAAATCATGCCATAAAGAGAAACAAATTAAATTAGAGTGAGGTTAATGGTTATGTGGACTTTATTTTCATTGTCAACGTAATCCACTTGTGGGTAAGGACTCTAATCAAATTTTTGCCCAACTAATATATGGTTAAAATACTACTATACAAATACCGTTCTTACATGATTCGATATACAGTTTATTCTAATGTTCCAAACCTCTTTAAGTTCCTGTTTTTGTTTAGAATTTAAAATATTTTTTTTTTACGATTTTCTAATAAATATTTGTAATTTTTATAATAATTTTATTTGAGGAATTGGAGCTTATCATTAAGATAAAATTTTTTTTATTTACCTGTCTCTGGAAATTGACCCAAATAATATGTTATTATTTAGATAAAAAAGTAGGAAACTTGGTAGGATTATACAGCTGTTGTAAATTTAATATATTTGTATATATATATATATATATTAAAAATTGAATTCAGTAAACAAAAATATATATCCTATTAATATTTGAATTTTGGATTAAAAATCATATGAGATGATTTTTTTTTGTTAGAAATACAAAGTTGTGTTTTTTATCATCAAAGAGATTTACTTCGCTTTATTTTTTTGTAAAAGTATTGAAACGGATATTTTGGATAAAAACAAAAGTTACAACAAAACTATAAAGTTTTTAATCAAAATAATTTAAGCAGTTTTTGAGATTGCAACGCAATGATTCCACATGTCGTCCCTCTTCTTCAAGTATAGTGTTTCACGGGCAATTAGGGCTGGTCTGTCAGCAATATATTTAATGAGAGTATTGTGACACACTTTTCCTTCTTGAACAAGATCGTGGCAGCAAGAATCATTGATGGTTGCATTTCCAAAAACAACTACGATTATATTCAAGGCACAATGAGGAGAGATTTTAACAAGACAAGTATCCCATAACGATTTTGCTTCAGATTCGTCGACTGAAAATACAGGAACAAAGGCGCAAACCAAGGCTACAACAATGAATAGCATAGCAATCTGAGAGGTAAATTTAGCCATATGTGCTTATACGTAAAATTTAGTGACTATTATTTCTAATATGTAAAGAATGTGATGAAGTGCGTTTTGTATTTGATATTATAGACACAAAGCTACATAAGCTATTTATATGTAATTGTAAACCCAACATAATTATCATAACATATTTTCAGAGATCCAAGGGTCATCACAATCTTCAGAGACTCCTTGATCACATCAACCGACCACCAAGGGACCTGAGACAGCAGAGAACAAGAATCAATCAGGAACAAGAACAACAAGTGTTAATGGAGCAACAAGATCAACAAGCTCCAAGGGCAAGGAACATTGGTGTTGGGGATGCACCTAACACACACAACCAAAGAGCTGGTATTGTGCCTCCTGCAGTTGCCAATAATAATTATGAAATCAAGAGTGGATTGATCTCCATGATACAAGAGAACAAATTTCATGGGTTGCCAATGGAGGATCCTCTAGATCACCTTGATGAGTTTGACAGGATATGTGGACTCACAAAAATCAATGGAGTGAGTGAAGATGGCTTCAAGTTAAGGCTATTCCCATTTTCCCTTGGAGACAAAGCTCATCTCTGGCAGAAGACTCTTCCTACTGGAGCGATAACCACATGGGATGCATGCAAGAAAGCTTTTCTGGCCAAGTTCTTCTCCAATGCAAGGACTGCTAGGTTGAGGAATGAAATCTCAGGTTTTGCACAGAGAAATAATGAAAGTTTTTGTGAGGCATGGGAGAGATTTAAAGGATTCCAAACTCAGTGTCCCCACCATGGACTCAGCAATGAGTCTTTGCTCAGCACTTTGTACAGAGGAGTTCTACCCAAGATTAGAATGCTACTTGATACAGCCTCCAATGGAAACTTTCTCAACAAGAATGTGGAAGAAGGCTGGGAGTTGGTAGAGAATCTTGCTCAATCAGATGGTAATTATAATGAAGATTATGATAGAACCATAAGGATCACCTCCACTGATCAAGAGGACAAATACAAGAAGGATTTAAAGATGGTCAATGAGAAGCTTGACAAGATTCTCCTAAGCCAATCAAAAACCATTCACTTCATTGGTGAAGAAGAAGCTCCAGTCCAAGAAGGAGATAGGGAGTTTCCTGAGTTGTGCTACATGCAAAACCAGGGAGGATTCAAAAGTTACAACCAAGGAGGATTCAAGAATAACAATCTCTCTTATAGGAGTAACAATGTGGCTAACCCACAAGGTCAATTCTACCCCCCTCAACAACCTCAACAACCTCAACAACAACAAAACTATATACCCAAGCAGCAACAACAGGTGTTCCAGCCCCAATTGTGTCCAGACTAACCAGGGTTTCAGACTAACCAAGGCCAGGAACAAGACCTAAGAGCAATGATACAACAGCTGTTGATTGGGCAAACCAATGGAAAGATTGAGGAAGCCAAACAGTTTGCTGAGTTGAACCAAAGGCTCACATCCCAGTACAATGATCTGAACATGAAGTTTGAAGGTTTGAACTTTAGAGTGAAGTTTATGGAGAGCAACCTTGCCTCTACTTCAGCTCCTAAGCCCAACCAACTCCCTGGAAAAGCAGTTCAAAACCCAAGGGAGTTTACTGCCAAAGCCATTCATATATTTGAAGAAGAAGTCACTGAGGACAGTGAAGTTCAAGTTGGGGAGGATTGGTCATTTCTTGAAGCTCAGAGTGAAGTTTGTGCAAAGCAGACTGAATCCGGTATTGCACTCGACCAGGTGCTCGAGCAAGCACTCGACCGAGTGAGTGTTCGAGTGGTCGATCGAGCTGAAGAGTCAGAAGCTGTCAAGCCTGCTAAGTACATCCCTCCTG
>NC_025695.1:35413502-35414211 GCF_000633955.1 Camelina sativa
CCTTGGAACAGTATGATCCATATCCTCTCTATAAGGATTTTTTGCTTGATTTGTCAAAGAAGAAGGCTCAAGCTCAAGATGAGAAGGATCTTGAAGACCTTGGAGGAGTTATCATCCCAATTAAGCTTAAGGATCCACATCCATTCTATTTGCCTTGCACACTTAGCTATCTTCACTACAACCAGTGCTTATGTGACTTGGGAGCATCTATCAGTGTGATGTCCTATTCTATAGCACAAAAGCTTGGGCACACTGACTTCAAGTCCACCAACCTTCATATATGCCTAGCTGATGGTTCAAACAGAGATGTGGTTGGCAAGTTGGAGAATATTTCAGTCAAGATAGGAAGAGTAAGGGTTCATACAGATTTTGTGGTATTGGAGATGGACAAGGAACCTGAAGATCCTATCATTCTTGGGAGGTCATTCGTAGCCACAATTGGAGCTGTTATTGATGTTAAGGAAGGTCTTGTGACCTTGAACATTGCTGAGGGTATAGCTATGAAGTTTAACATCTATAAACCAACCAAACTTCCTACCATTTATGATCAACCTTTTACTATCAAGGAAAAAGGTGGTCATGAAGGTTTAAGTGAAGTGGCAACTCCAAAGGACAATCTCTCTCTTCAAGAAGATTCTGTGGAAAAGCTTAAGAGGTCAGTTCAAGAGTTGACTGGTATGGTTAAGGATCTCCAAGTCAAGCTAAACAA
>NC_025695.1:35418478-35418625 GCF_000633955.1 Camelina sativa
TGAGATCCCACTTTCAACCCTCATGTACCTTCTTATGTCTTGTTTATTTGCTTGAGGGCAAGCAAAGACTAAGTTTGGGGGTGTTGATGTTCACATATTCTACCCTGTTTTCCCTTAATATATTCACATCTTTTGCATCCTTTGCTA
>NC_025695.1:35418725-35428845 GCF_000633955.1 Camelina sativa
AGAGATTTTAACAAGACAAGTATCCCATAACGATTTTGCCTCAGATTCGTCGACTGAAAATACAGGAACAAAGGCGCAAACCAAGGCTACAACAATGAATAGCATAGCAATCTGAGAGGTAAATTTAGCCATATGTGCTTATACGTGAAATTTACCGACTATTATTTCTTATATAAAAGAATGTAATGAGGTGTGTTTTGTATTTGATATTATAGACACAAAGCTACATAAGCTATTTATATGTAATTGTAAACCCAACATAACTATCATAACATATTACAAAACTAAAATAATTAATGAGAAAGAGTTTACTTTCTTGGTAAATAAATACACTATGAGCGTTTAAATTTGTTTTTTCAATTATTGTTTTTGATATTATAATGAGAAATTTAATACAAGTAAAAATATTTTGTTTAAATGGAGAATTTTGTAATTTTGTTTTAAATCATGCATACATTCTCAGGTCGCAACCTTCGACCTGCACTGCTTGCACTCTCAGACCGTCGTCCTCGAGCCATACCGTCTTACTCTTGGATCGTCAACCTTGAGATCTCGGTACCAGGGGAAATACTCATCCCCTCCGGAGAACTAATCATCCCCTAGGAGAACTAATCATCTCCTCTGCCGCTCTCTGGGTCGCAACCCGTCAAGCCCGCGGTGCACCAGGAGAACTAATCATCTCCCTAGGAGAACTAATCATCTCTCCATGAGAACTAATCATCTCCTCATGAGCAAACAAGTCCTAACGTCTATAATCATCTCTTAACTGGAACCACCTCTCGTGGTTCACATAAAACATCGCAATGTCCTACCAACCACCATATTTCCTCAATATCACCACCCTCATGACCACTCTTCAGGCCAACCCTAAATGTCTCAACCATTCGGGTGTTTACTCACGCCCTTTCCAAAATTAGACAAGTTCTAACTATTCATAGATCTTTCTATTTTTATGCAACCGCACTTTCCATAAATAGACAAACTTTAACTATTCATAACACTTCCTATTTTAAAACTCGCATATCTCGTAACACCGTGAAATCACCAATCAAAAATCCATGAGAACTGATCATCTCATCTGTGACCACTCTTCAAATCATTCATTAAACATTCCCGCCACTCCAGCATTTCACATCTCTTTTCCAAAAACGACAAGTCCTAACTATTCTTAGAACTTTCCATTTTTCTAAACTTTTTATTTATGAAAACTTTCCATTTCTAGAATCACATAATCCCTTAACCCATTCCACATCAAGATTTCATTAGAACTACTCATCTTATTAAATCTTCACCAACAACAATGACAATAAATCCGCAATACAATCATCACGGTATGAGCAAAACCTGTTACCACACTCACAACACCCATTGGACCTCCAGAACACCAATAAGAACATCGGCCACAACCTCAGACCCCCCACCTGACCAGCATGTGAACTACTATCTTGCTAAACAGTGACACTCCAGACCACATGCAAATTGACTAACTAATCATAATCAATTTCATCACACAACATCACACATCACCCAACAGGAAAATAGTTCAACCAATTAAATTCCTAAACCACTCTAAACCAATCCACTTGACCGCCCTAGAACCATAAGGGCTCTGATACCAAACTGAAACGATCGCACCCGAATTCCCAATCCTCACACAGGATCCACAGGAAACTATCTCATTGGAACCCCATAATTCCGACGAGACAACCGGCGTAGAAATCGCTCCTTACAAAAACTCTCACAATTACACCAAACACCACCTCATCTTGTTACTGAATCGCAAAACCAACCACCCCTAGCGACCGAGTAATAAGAGAGGTGGGCTGGAATACTTTATTCCGTCCAGCCACGGAAACACTTCTCCGATAAACCCTCTAATTCACCGACTTAACTTTATTCCTACACTCTTGAGCTCCACCTTAGTTCTCTAACAACCAAGACCTAACTCCATAAGCCATGGAAGCCCCTTCTAGGTTCCAGCACAAACCGAACTTGTTGGCACAACCAACGATACAATTTACCACAATTCAGACCATACAAAACCTCCAAAACAATACTCGAATAAAACACAAACTAACCGTTCAAATCGCAACTCCACCGTTGGATATGGAGGCAGTACTATCAAAAATCTCTCCACCAAATTTCGTCTCGATCAGACTAGTTTTTGTCCTCCAAACGATGCCTACAAATAACCATCTCGGAACTGTTTTCTAGGGTTTATACTTAACCCAGATTCCACAGTTTGCAGCAATTACTTGGCCAAGAAGCTATCTCAGCTTCTGTCGACAATTGGCTTGATGGAGATTACGCCATTATCATTAGATTCCCGTAACAATATCAGATATGGCCCTCGCGAGCCTCCAAAGTCGACTCCTCCACACTACCTTTATCTCTAACCTTCTTTTACTTTCTTTCTCCTCTTCACCTCTGTTCACTCCAGCTCTGTTCTCCCACCACTAACAAAGCTTCCAAAGCCACGACATGACTAACCAGACCCACGAGAGACTTCTCCACCTCCGTCGCGTCTCGTTCTCTCTCTCCTCCCCACGACCCGTTCTCTCTCTCCTCACGGCTTTCTCTCCTCTCACCGTCTCTCTCTTTCCTGATAACAGCACAAGCACGCTGGCTCTAAGACTCTGGTTGCTTCTCCTCTTCATGCGTCGGAAGACAACACGAACACATCTTAACCCCCTCGCTCTCTCTCCTTGTCCCAGATCCGAAGTCGCACACGTACATACAGAAACGACACCCCAACTCTACACGGAACCACAACAATACGTTGACCACCTCTCACTCTCTCCACCTTCACCTCTTTCTCTTTCGACGTCCATTAGGGTTTCCTCTCCCTCGTACGTGACGGCCAACAAACTCGTCCCTCTCTTTTAAAAGAGAAACTTAGGGCTTTTGGTTTAGGCTGGTCTAGTTTCGTTTTAATAAACAAAACTCAATTAAACCATATGATCACATATATAATTGACCTTGGTTTAATTAACAACTCCTCCTAAACCAACCAGACTAAACCGATTCAACTTCAGTTCCCGAAATAAACTCAAATCATTTATATATTAATTTTTGGGATACGGGCGTTACAATTCTCCCCACCAATAAAGATTCGTCCTCGAATCCCGCAACATCGTGCATCCGCCAAGGACCTGTGTGCAATCATTACCATAGCCCGCACATCCTCCGACCGGACTGAACACCGTCAACCAAAACTTTGCGTGCCACTGCTGCAACAGCCCGCACATCAACGTGAACCAACGGTCCACATAACCCCTGACCCCACTGGTCACCATAACCCAAAACCCGACATCACTCCCGACCTTTGAGGTCTACATCCAGTCACTATGCTCATATCCACGTCCTAGACATTGTTTGCTCCCTCACTCATACATTCTTAGGTCGCAACCTTCGAACTGCACTGCTTGCACTCTCAAACCGTCGTCCTCGAGCCATGCCGTCTTACTCTCGGATCGTCAACCTTGAGATCTCGGTACCAGGGGAAATACTCATCCCCTCCGGGAAACTAATCATCCCCTAGGAGAACTAATCATCTCCTCTGCCGCTCTCAGGGTCGCAACCCGTCAAGCCTGCGGTGCACCAGGAGAACTAATCATCTCCCCAGGAGAACTAATCATCTCCTCCGGAGAACTAATCATCTCCCCATGAGAACTATTCATCTCCTCATGAGCAAACAAGTCCTAACGTCTATAATCATCTCTTGACCGGAACCACCTCTCGTGGTTCGCATAAAACATCGCAATATCCTACCCACCACCATATTTCCTCAATATCACCACCCTTATGACCACTCTTCAGACCAACCCTAAACGTCTCAACCATTCGGGTGTTTACTCATGCCCTTTCCAAAATTAGACAAGTTTTAACTATTCATAGAGCTTTCAATTTTTTGCAACCGCACTTTCCATAAATAGACAAACTTTAACTATTCATAAAACTTCCCATTTTAGAACCCGCATATCTCGTAACACCGTGAAATCACCAATCAAAAATCCATGAGAACTGATCATCTCATCTCCGACCACTCTTCAGGTCATCCATTAAACATTCCCGCCACTCCGGCATTTCACATCTCCTTTCCAAAAAAGACAAGTCCTAACTATTCATAGAACTTTCCATGTTTAGAAACTTTTTATTTATGGAAACTTTCCATTTCTAGAATCACATAATCCCTTAACCCATTCCACATCAAGATTTCATTAGAACTACTCATCTTATTAAATCTTCACCAACAACAATGTCAGTAAATCCGCAATACGATCATCACGATCTGAGCAAAACCTGTTACCACACTCACAACACCCACTGGACCTCCAGCAACACCAGTAAGCACATCGGCCACAACCTCAGACCCCCCTCTTGACCATCATGTGAACTACTATCTTGCTAAACAGTGGCACTCTAGCCACCCTGGACGAAGTAAGTCTCCAACTTAACTTCTCGGAAATCCATTTCGAACATATCCACTTTCACAAACCACCGCCAACGGTATTTGCCGATACTGGCATGATCCACCACTTTCCAACAACTTGTTAATAGCCAATTGCACCTCCCGTACAGAAGCTAAAAACTCTACACAACTACAACATGGAAAACAACTTACCGTGGAATCTCATTGAATGCTCGAAGAGGATGATACTAGGACTCCAAACCACATGCAAATTGACTAACTACTCATAATCAATTCCATCACACAACATCACACATCACCCAACATCACACATCACCCAACAAGAAAATAAGTAAACTAATTAAATTCCTAAACCACTCTAAACCAATCTACTTGACCGCCCTAGAACCATAAGGGCTCTGATACCAAACTGAAACG
Organism: Camelina sativa; assembly: GCF_000633955.1. Classification (NCBI taxonomy): domain Eukaryota; kingdom Viridiplantae; phylum Streptophyta; class Magnoliopsida; order Brassicales; family Brassicaceae; genus Camelina; species Camelina sativa. The sequence goes on from NC_025695.1 coordinate 35,423,575, forward strand.
ACCGGACCCGGATTCTCAATCCTCACACAGGATTTACAGGAAAAGATCTCATTGGAACCCATAATTCCGACGAGACAACCGGCGTAGAAATCGCTCCTTACAAAAACTCTCACAATTACACCAAACACCACCTCATCTTGTTACTGAATCGCAAAACCAACCATCCCTAGCGACCGAGTAATAAGAGAGGTGGGCTGGAATACTTTATTCCGTCCAGCCACAGAAACACTTCTCCGATAAACCCTCTAATTCACCGACTTAACTTTATTCCTACACTCTTGAGCTCCACCTTAGTTCTCTAACAACCAAGACCTAACTCCATAAGCCATGGAAGCCCCTTCAAGGTTCCAGCACAAACCGAACTTGTTGGCACAACCAACGATACAATTTACCACAATTCAGACCATACAAAACCTCCAAAACAATACTCGAATAAAACACAAACTAACCGTTCAAATCGCAACTCCACCGTTGGATATGGAGCCAGTACTATCACGAATCTCTCCACCAATTTCGTCTCGATCAGACTAGTTTTTGTCCTCCAAACGATGCCTACAAAGAACCATCTCGGAACTGTTTTCTAGGGTTTATACTTAACCCAGATTCCACAGTTTGCAGCAATTACTTGGCCAAGAAGCAACGCACATAACTCTTTGATATTAATTCCAAATGATGCTATCTCAGCTTCTGTCGACTATTGGCTTGATGGAAATTACGCCACTATCATTAGATTCCCGTAACAATATCAGATATGGCCCTGGCGAGCATCCAAAGTCGACTCCTCCACACTACCTTTATCTCTAACCTTCTTTTACTTTCTTTCTCCTCTTCACCTCTGTTCACTCCAGCTCTGTTCTCCCACCACTAACAAAGCTTCCAAAGCCACGACATGACTAACCAGACCCACGAGAGACTTCTCCACCTCCGTCGCGTCTCGTTCTCTCTCTCCTCCCCACGACCCGTTCTCTCTCTCCTCACGGCTTTCTCTTCTCTCACCGTCTCTCTCTTTCCTGATAACAGCACAAGCACGCTGGCTCTAATACTCTGGTTGCTTCTCCTCCTCATGCGTCGGAAGACAACACGAACACATCTTAACCGTACCCCCTCGCTCTCTCTCCTTGTCCCAGATCCGAAGTCGCACACGTACACACAAAAACGACACCCCAACTCTACACGGAACCACAACAATACGTTGACCACCTCCCACTCTCTCCACCTTCACCACTTTCTCTTTCGACGTCCATTAGGGTTTCCTCTCCCTCGTACGTGAGGGCCAACAAACTCGTCCCTCTCTTTTAAAAGAGAAACTTAGGGCTTTTGGTTTAGGCTGATCTAGTTTCAGTTTAATAAACAAAACTCAATTAAACCATATGATCACATATATAATTGAGCTTGGTTTAATTAACAACTCCTCATAAACCAACCAGACTAAATCGATTCAACTTCAGTTCCCGAAATAAACTCAAATCATTTATATATTAATTTTTGGAACACGGGCGTTACAGGAACGAAGACCCATTGCCTTGCACGAAACTCTCTCGGGGCTTTCCAAAAATGTATAATGGCTCGCGTGGTTCTTCACGGTGTCAAAGTTACGACGTTCTGTTTGTACTATCGAGGCTTGCGAAAAAAAAAAGAAAAAAAAAGAGGGAGAGATGCAACACAAAGACTTCCCGGGAGGTCACCCATCCTAGTACTACTCTCGCCAATGCACGCTTAACTGCGGAGTTCTTATAGAATCCGGTGCATTAGTGCTACTATGATCACAGCCTTTAGTATATCCCTTGTATTCGCATATATCCTTTTCAAAAACTCCGGTGCATTAGTGCTACTATGATCACAGCCGTTAGTATATCCCTTGCAATCGCATATATCCTTTTCGAAAACTCAAGGGATCATTCAATGTAGGTCCCACTTGATATGTGGACCGGTTTAGTCACCTTGGACGTGCTTCGAAGTTCGAAAAACAAGCGATAACTATGTCCAAACATAGTTTTGTATACGGAACAAATTATGTCAGGATCACAAAACATCCAAAATGCCTTTAAACGTCAAAATTTGTCCTCCAAAATGGTCCAATGGAACGAAGACCCATTTCCTTGCCCTAAACTCTCTCGGGGCTTTCCAAAAAGCTATTATGGCTCGCGTGGTTCTTCACGGTGTCAAAGTTACGACGTTCTATTTGTACTATCGAGGCTTGCGAAAAAAAAAAGAGGGAGGGATGCAACACGAGGACTTCCCGGGAGGTCACCCATCCTAGTACCACTCTCGCCCACGCACGCTTAACTGCGGATTTCTGATGGGATCCGGTGCATTAGTGCTGGTATGATCGCATCCGTTAGTATATCCCTTGCAATCGCATATATCCTTTTTCGAAAACTCAAGGGATCATTCAATGTAGGCCCCACTTGATATGTGGACCGGTTTAGTCACCTTGGACGTGCTTCCAACTTTGAAAAACAAGCGATAACCATGTCCAAACATAGTTTTGTATACGCAACAAATTATGTCGGGATCACAAAAAACATCCAAAATGCCTTTAAACGTCAAAATTTGTCCTCCAAAATGGTCCAATGGAACAAAGACCCATTGCCTTGCTCGAAACTCTCTCAGGGCTTTCCAGAAAGGTATTATGGCTCGCGTGGTTCTTCACGGTGTCAAAGTTACGACGTTCTGTTTGTACTATCGAGGCTTGCGAAAAAAAAGAGGGAGGGATGCAACACGAGGACTTCCCGGGAGGTCACCCATCCTAGTACCACTCTCGCCCACGCACGCTTAACTGCGGATTTCTGATGGGATCCGGTGCATTAGTGCTGGTATGATCGCATCCGTTAGTATATCCCTTGCAATCGCATATATCCTTTTTCGAAAACTCAAGGGATCATTCAATGTAGGCCCCACTTGATATGTGGACCGGTTTAGTCACCTTGGACGTGCTTCCAACTTTGAAAAACAAGCGATAACCATGTCCAAACATAGTTTTGTATACGCAACAAATTATGTCGGGATCACAAAAAACATCCAAAATGCCTTTAAACGTCAAAATTTGTCCTCCAAAATGGTCCAATGGAACAAAGACCCATTGCCTTGCTCGAAACTCTCTCAGGGCTTTCCAGAAAGGTATTATGGCTCGCGTGGTTCTTCACGGTGTCAAAGTTACGACGTTCTGTTTGTACTATCGAGGCTTGCGAAAAAAAAAAGGGAGGGATGCAACACGAGGACTTCCCGGGAGGTCACCCATCCTAGTACCACTCTCACCCACGCACGCTTAACTGCGGAGTTCTGATGGGATCCAGTGCATTAGTGCTGGTATGATCGCATTCGTTAGTATATACCATGCAGTCGTATATATCCTTTTTCGAAAACTCAAGGGATCATTCAATGTAGACCCACTTGATATGTGGACCGGTTTAGTCACCTTGGACGTGCTTCCAACTTCGAATAACAAGCGATAACCATGTCCAGACATAGTGTTGTATACGCAACAAATTATGTCGGGATCACAAAAAACATCCAAAATGCCTTTAAACGTCAAAATTTGTCCTCCAAAATGGTCCAATGGAACAAAGACCCATTGCCTTGCTCAAAACTCTCTCAGGGCTTTCCAGAAAGGTATGGCTCGCGTGGTTCTTCACGGTGTCAAAGTTACGACGTTCTGTATAAACTATCGAGTCTTGCGAAGAAAAAAAAAGAGGGAGGGATGCAACACGAGGACTTCCCGGGAGGTCACCCATCCTAGTACTACTCTCGCCCACACACACTTAACTGCGGAGTTCTGTTGGGATCTGGTGCATTAGTGCTGGTATGATCGCATCTGTTAATATGTCCCTTGTAATCGCATATATCTTTTTTCGAAACCTCAAGAGATCATTCAATGTAGGTCCCACTTGATATGTGGAGCGGTTTAGTCACCTTGGACGTGCTTCCACCTTCGAAAAACAAGCAATAACCATATCCAAACATAGTTTTGTATACGCAACAAATAATGTCGGGATCACAAAAAAAACATCCGAAATGCCTTTAAACGTCAAAATTTGTCCTCCAAAATGGTTCAATGGGACGTAGACCCATTGTCTTGCTGGAAACTCTCTTGGAGCTTTCAAGAAAGGTATTATGGCTTGCGTGGTTTTTCACGGTGTCAAAGTTACGACCATCTGTTTGTACTATCGAGGNAAAAAAAAAAAAAAAAAAAGAGAGAAGGATGCAACAGAAAAACTTCGCGGGAGGTCACCAATCCTAGTATAACTTTGTCCCATAAAAACAGCTAATATTAATAAATTAAGATTTAACTTTCGCTTAACAACAGTCTTATCTCCTTGCCATAACACAAAGCACATTTAAAATCACAGCATAGACAACTTTAAAAAATCAAATGTTATATTCAAGTATATACGTAACCTACCCAGGCATCGTGTAGACAACTACCTAGTTTTTTATAAACTCGAGAGATTTTTTTTTTTGGAAAATATAAAATAAATATAAATGATGATCTGTTTTAATTATAAATATAATTCTTATAATTCTTAAAGTTAATGAAATTATTGTTAATTTGGTATAAACATATCACATAAGAAAAAGGTAAAAAATATTAGACAAGTGACAAGTGATCCAAAAAGAAAATAGAGTAATTCCGATTTTTTTGTTTTTTTTTTGCAAAATATTAAATATATATATATATTTAAAATATGTTTCAAATATATAAAAAATAATTCTCAAAGTTAATGAAAGTATTATTAATTTGGTAAAAAACATACCACAAAAGAAAAATTAGTAAAAACACACAAGTGAACCGAACCGGAGTTAACCAAGATGAAAATATAGTTATTCCGATTTTTTTTCCTTTTTTTTTTGCAAAACATTAAATAAATATATAGAATCTGTTTTAAGTATAAGAAAAAATCATCTTAAAGTTAATGAAAGTATTATTAATTTGGTAAAAACATATGTACGGGTGACCTTAGTGCAGTTTACCATTAACCATTGCACTAAACCGGAGTCCTACCAAAAAAATGCACTAAACCGGAGTTAACCCAATATGAAAATAGATTTATTCGGATTTTTTGGTTTTTGATAAAATTACTCGTCCAAACTTTTCAAACATCTTTCAGTTTGTTGTCACTCCCAATGTCCAATTCAAGAAGATAAGACCAGAATCCTCATCTAAATTTTCGTTGTAGTTTGCTGTTTTAGGTATTTTTTTCTCTTCTTCTTTGTCTTAATTCAGCAAACCGGGTAATTTGTTTTTGCTCGCTGTTTTTTTTTTTTTTTTTT
>NC_025695.1:35428973-35450214 GCF_000633955.1 Camelina sativa
TTTTTTTTTTTTTTTTGGTAAAATCGCTGTTGTTGTTTGCAACGTATACGAAAGTGGATTTTGTCTAATGGGTATCTCAAAGATTCATGCTTTACTTGTGAATTTTCTTTCCAGAATCATTTCACTGTTTGTATCTCTACTGGGTTTGTGATCTTATACCCCCCACCCAATTAGCTGATTTTTGAAGTGTTTTAGTAACTTAGATCTTACTGCTAGACACATCAAGAATCTCTACTTTTTTTTTGGTATAGATCACATATGTTTTGCCCCCTTGTCCCACTAATTCGAACAATGTAGTCTTTTCGTTGCCAAATCAAAATTGTGATTCGAGATTCCGAAACTTTTAACAAGATCTTTTAGCCTTTTAGTTCCTAATTTTAAAAATTGTTCTTGTTTCATAGTTTCAGTTAAATGATATGTTTTTTTTTTGTATGGGTGTTATGTAGATTTCTCTTGATTTGATTATTCTTTCATCTTTCATAGTGTATATCTTTCTTGTTTGTTTGAATTGGGTTTATTAATGTGGTGGATTCATTTGACATATCAACGGGCAGTTTGTCGTGGCAAGCCATGGCTGTGGCAATAGTGCTGTTGCTGCTGTCAGTGCAGTGGTTTGCACAAGGGTACCCGGAAGAAGATTTGGTGGTGAGGCTACCAGGTCAACCAACAGTTGCGTTCAAACAATACGCAGGTTATGTCGATGTCGACGTGAAAGCTGGTCGGAGTCTCTTCTATTACTACGTGGAGGCTGTGAAACAACCAGATACAAAACCATTAACCCTTTGGCTCAATGGAGGTCCGTGTTTCCCTGCTCAGTTTTTTTCTACATAGTTCATATGTTTAAAGAATTTTTGAATTAAAATTTCATGTTTGAGGTTTGTATTGCAGGTCCAGGTTGTTCTTCGATTGGTGGAGGAGCTTTCACTNCAGATACAAAACCATTAACCCTTTGGCTCAATGGAGGTCCGTGTTTCCCTGCTCAGTTTTTTCTACATAGTTCATATATATGTTTAAAGAATGTTTGAGGTTTGTATTGCAGGTCCAGGTTGTTCTTCGATTGGTGGAGGAGCTTTCACTGAGTTAGGTCCATTTTACCCCACAGGCGATGGCCGTGGCCTCCGCGTTAACTCCATGTCTTGGAACAAAGGTTTGTTTTTGACAGTTTTATGCAAGAGAGCACACAACTCTCTGATTCTACATTTGATGTTATTGTCTCTTGTTGTAATACGTGTAGCCTCGAACTTGCTATTTGTGGAGTCACCGGCTGGAGTAGGATGGTCTTACTCCAACCGAAGCTCTGATTACAACGCTGGAGACAGATCTACTGGTACAATCTAAATTCCACTCTTCAAACTAGATTAGTAGATTGTTGCTTCTTTAAATGTGTTATATGTTTGAACAGCTAGCGATATGCTCGTGTTCTTGTTGAGATGGTTGGACAAGTTCCCAAAGTTGAAGTCTCGCGACCTCTTTCTCACTGGCGAAAGTTATGCAGGTGTGTGTCTTTGATAATCGATGAAATATATTGAATGTTGTTGACCTTAAAAACATCAATATTCTCATATCTATATATTTTGCAGGACATTACATACCTCAACTGGCTGATGCGATTCTCAGCTACAATTCACGGTCAAGTGGTTTCAAGTTCAACATCAAAGGCATTGCAGTAAGCAAAAGAACCCTTCTTGACGTTCCATCAGCTCTTTTGGTTCTCTTCTGAATCCTTCTGTTTTTTTTTTCTTTTGCTGTTTGATCAGATTGGCAATCCACTTCTGAAGCTTGACAGGGACAGTCCAGCTATGTACGAGTTCTTCTGGTCTCATGGGATGATCTCTGATGAACTCAAACTCACAATCACGAGCCAATGTGACTTTGAAGATTACACATTTGCCAGCCCTCATAACGTAAGCACGGCCTGCAATGAGGCTCTCGGTGAAACCGAAAACATCATCACTGAGTACGTCAACAACTATGATGTTCTCCTTGACGTATGCTATCCGTCTATCGTCCAACAAGAGCTGAGGCTCAAGAAAATGGTCAGCCCTTTTTCACCTTTTGGTCCTACCAACAAAACTTTTAATTGTTGAATTGTCTGTTAATTTTTTAAAATGGTTTCAGGCAACTAAGATGAGCCTGGGAGTGGATGTTTGTATGACATACGAAAGACGGTTCTATTTTAACCTTCCAGAGGTACAGATAGCCCTTCATGCGAACCGCACTCACCTGCCTTATGAATGGTCAATGTGCAGCAGGTAAATTAGCATACCCTCTCCTAGTTTCATTGATCACAAAATTAAATAAGCTGTTTATAACTAAAGTTATTGGCTTTTTTACTTTGCCTGTCACAGTGTGTTAAACTACTCTGGCATCGATGGGAACATTGACATGCTTCCGGTTCTGAAGAGAATTATACTGAACAAAATTCCTGTTTGGATCTTCAGGTAAATAATTCCATTAAAAACCTCTTTTATCTCCTTCTTCTCCTGTCTTTTGCAGCTTAACACCCAGCTTGTCGAAATTGCAGTGGAGATCAAGATTCCGTAGTTCCATTCCTGGGTTCAAGAACTCTCGTAAGAGAACTTGCTCAAGATCTCAACTTCGCGACCACAGTTCCATATGGAGCCTGGTTTCACAAAAGACAAGTAGGTTCTGAGACGGTGAAACAATTTTAAAGTTAGCAAAAGCCAAGTTTGCTCCCTGCAAAAAGTTCTCAAACTGACTGCAAACTTTTCAATGTAACTAGGTTGGAGGCTGGGCCATCGAGTATGGAAAGCTACTGACTTTTGCTACAGTGAGAGGAGCGGCTCATATGGTGCCTTACGCGCAGCCCTCACGAGCTCTGCATTTCTTCAGTAGCTTTGTGAGTGGCCGGAGATTGCCCAACCAAACACATTCTTCTACAGATGAATGAAAGACCAGAGATATCTTTTGTAAGACACTGTAGTTTGTATTTAATTCATCTTTCTCAGGCCTTAGATTGAGTAGAGAGATATAGAAAACACACAAGGGCTTCTGTTGTGGTTTGGTTAGATCTTCAAGTGCATTTGTTTTAGTTATCTTAATTTTCATTTCATTATTAGGAACATAACTTAGTCTCTTGATAATGATAATTAATTTGTGATGACAACGTTTCATAATGTATTACCCGAACCAAGAATAGTAATATCAATAATTTTATCACCATATTATTTGTTTTACAAAATTATGTCAATATGTTTTAGCAAGAGTACTCGCATATGCACATCCTATAACCAACATAGTCGACACAACCCCCACGTCCATTTTTGTACTTTATTGCGCATAGTCTATCACAGCAACGCAGAGGACAAGTGTCAGTGCACATATCAATCGCGCCGACGCACACTTTGGCTGGTAAAAGTGGCGCACATTTGTAGGTGCACATGCACATCCCATCCCCACCGTTACATTTGCTTACGCTCAATGGCCCGTGTTTGGCCTTGCATCTTTCGTCGCATGTATGAGCTCTTATTTGATTCAAAGCTGAAACATTATATGCTTTAGTAAACTTAACATTAAAAAAAAAAGTATTTGTACCATAGTCCATATAGAAAGAACAAGTAAACTAAGAAAATAATAATGAAACATATATACTATTTAAATTGTGAGGAAATATGTGATTGTTTTCCGTAACTATGTTATTTTCTATGGACATCTAATTTATTAAATTTAGATTACAGTTTAGGATTTGAAATTTTTTGTTTTGATATATAGAGCATCCATTTTGATAAACTAGTTGTACACATAACAAAATAGCTTGTTATGTAGAAAGAAAAAAAATACGCATTTCATAAATGAAAATTAAAATTCGGAAAATTTTGAAAAAAAAACTCTGGAAGATATATAATACCTGAGGCAAATATGATAAGTAAGCTAACAAGAAATACAAGTGAGGTTGTCCTCTCCATACTTTCACCTTTTCTAGTTTTCTTCTAAACTTTTCTTTCTATGAGAATTGTATGTTCTTGGGGTAATTAGTTAAATCTATATATAAGCAAGCTAAAGACACTCTATTAGATAAAAATAATAATTAAAAGTTGAACATGAGGATAATAACTATCTGCCCATTAATAAGTAAATCATGAATTGTTTCATGTACATAAAATTTTGCTTGTTATGGCCAATAAAGTTCATTGTGTTAGTAATTTTCTTCTCATAACAATGTTCCTCAAAATTGGTTATTTTGAGTCAATCAATTAAAGTTGTTGACAAAAAAAAAGTTCTTTCAGTTACAAAATCTATATATTTGTTAAAAAAAAGTTATGAAAGAGAGAGCTAGTCACCCATATGCTTATCTTTCCATGAAATCTAAATATCTCAAAATTAATTTTAAAAAAGATCTCATACTATCTTTAGCAGTATTTTATCAAAGATTTAACTACTCTTTTTCCATTTAATTATTAGATACTATTGACCAAAATAATACCTTTAAAGATGTATTTTCTAAATATTTAAAGATATACTTTGAAGTCTTTTCAGCAGTTTTCCTTGTCCTTTCTTTTGCATTTTTTCATGGCCTTCAAAGTATACTAGATTAAGACCCGTGCTAGAGCACGGGTTGAAATTCATTTTATTTATATTATAGTTTTAGAATAAAATATAATTTATATGATTAATTTAAAAAGTTTTTTTGGATAAAACATTATGCAATAAAATCATATGCTAAATATAATTATTTGAAAAATATATCTATTTTGTAAGTTTTATATTGTTAATTTTGTAATTTTATGTATGAGAAATGATTATGTTTGTTGTTTGTTTTTATTTTAATTTTTGAACATGTTTGGTGAAAGTTTTTTAATATGACATGTGCTTAGGTAAGATTTTATTTTCAGTTGCACAATAAGATCTCGGAAATCACGATTAAGTGTGATAAATTGCCAAGATTTTATTCCTTTTTACGCCTAAGAATATATTTTTATCCCTAACAGTATATATTTTGTAACGATACATGGAATACTAAAGATTTTATTTAGGAAATTATATAAATCATTAGAATATTCTCTTGAAGAAGATTCTTTAGGATATTCTTAAGTGTATTCATATAGCCCATGGATTGACCAATTAATCTATAACGTTTTTTTATAACCAACCTATATTTAATGTATAACCTATTTTGTAACCAACTTATAAAAATTATATAGTTTACAAAAAAAAGTTGTGTACTTCCGTTTTATTATATAGGGTATTTTGAATGACTCTATATTTTTTTCCGACATCAGTTAAATGAAAAAAAAAATAGTTTCACACGCTTGCATATATATATATATATATATATATATATATATATATAGTTACACCTAGTCTTGCGCATTCTGTTTATTCGGGTTAAACATTTCGATTAATTTTGGTTTTCAGTTTTTGGAAATCCCCAAATCTTACCAAATGAATCAAATAAAAATTTAATTTATAGTACATTTGTTATTAACTGAGCTGATATCAATTTTTTTGGAATATCCGCATCGATTTTATTCGTAAATATCTCCTATATATTAAAAGAGAAGCATTCTCTAAAAAAAAGTGGATGTGTCGTCGCGAGAGAGTTTTGTCCCTAATTTATTATTTGCCCTTAATATTCCATAATATTACATAAAATTGCCACTGCTATTTTTTTTTTGTCAATTGCCACTGCTATTCAATTTATTTATTACATAATATTTTAGATTTATTAATTTAGCCTCATTTTGATTTATTATTTACAGCTATATACCATTGTGTTTTTAACAAAAAAATAAACAAATGTGTTATTCTTAAAAAATTTATCACATAACTTTATTAATATAAATTAAGTTTAAGGTTAAATATATTTTATATATTATAAAATATGATTTATTGAAATGCATGTGGATTACCCGCGGATCTCACGAACTCAAGCGGGACAGATGCAAAGACATTTTGCGGCTCAAATATTCAAACCTGTTGCGTGATGCCTTAGAGGACGGGTTTGATCGGGTTAACAATTTTATTTAAATCATTTGGTTCATAAAATTTTAGTTTTTGTGGTTTTTATCTGATTTGATAGTTCAAGAATTTGATAAAAATCTAACTGATCACTAATTTCAGTTCACATTCAATCCTGATCTGCTATCATGTTAATCTAAAATTTATGGTGAAAAGATTAATATTTTAAACTTTCATTAACTTGATGAATTTAAACAAATAAAAGTTGTTGTCAAAAAAAAAAAGACCAATATAAGTTTGTATTATAAATGTTACACTAAATAAATATATTTACAAATATAAAATCTCAAACAAAAATTTGATCCCGTGTAACAGCACACATTATTACCTAGTTATATGTATATGTATCTAAAAATTTCAAATATCCGTTAAAAAAAATCTTTCTCTCATACTGTTTCATGTACACAAAATTCCGGATTACTTACTTTGCGGAAGGCTGAGATGAATGAGTAACTTCTTCAGTTCTTTGTAAGCTCGCTGAACAAAAGAGGAACACGCTTACCCTTTCTCGAATCTCAAAATTGGAGTTGCTTATCTCATATTTGAAGAACAATGAGCCTAGCTTAGCTGAGACCGTGGCGGAGTGGAGCATTTCTAAGAGCTGGTACGTGAACTGAAGCCATAATATGTTCCCAAATTACAAAACCATCAAAAATTTGCGAACAGAAGACAATCTTAAAATTAATCGTAAAACTAATTTTTAATATATTTCCAACTATATATTATGCAAAATTATATCATTAATAAGAAAACTTATATTATAAGAAAAATATGATAGCCTAAAACTAAGTGACACATCTCAAGGTTGGTGGTGTGTTTGTATAAAGAAAGTTTCAAATACACCGAATGTACAATTACACAAATACAGATATATAGTTTATAATAGTAAAAATGACAAAAATACTACAGTAGTAATCTAAATTAGACATATATATAGTGAGAGAAATACATTAATACAGAGATAAGAACAAATCTGTGACTCTCATAATCAAAACACACACACCAAAAAAAACAAAAAAAAACAAAAAACACAAGAACTTGAGATGGAAAACGGAAGCTCCTCCGGAGACAACAAGTCTTCACCAAAACGGATCCGATGCAAAGGTTAGTGAAAATGAAAGGTTCTCAAAATATGTTTTATTCGTTGACCGGTGGATGGTACAAACGACGTTGACTTCATGTTTTCTAATGGCAGCTGCGGTTTGTAGGAAGGCCGGAGAGCCGTTGGTGATGGAAGAGATAATGGTTGCGCCGCCGCAGGCTTACGAAGTTCGGATCCGAATCATCTGCACCACGCTATGTCACAGTGACGTCACTTTCTGGAAACTCCAAGTAGTGTACTCTTCTCCTCTTCTTCTCTTCTTCTCTTCATCGCTTTAGGCATTTACAAATTAAACTGGTTTCAATATTTTACGTAAAAATCTATCGTATATGATATTTATTAGATAGATCCAACATTATTAATTTCTTTATCAAAGACACAAGTATTGACTCAATACTATTCTGGGGATTACCCAAAAACGTACTTATTATTTATTTTCTACGTGGATTCAAAATGTTGAAAATATATTTATAATATAGTCCATTGTTCTTGGTAAAAGAAACGAAACAGACTCCAATGTCCAATATTGCCAGGCAGGTTTTTTGTATTTTTGCCAATACGCTATGTCATATCGGATTTAGATATTTTTTTATATTTGTGGTCGTTGATACTGAACACTCGGAGATTTATATAAAAAAGTTTGGTATAAGCATTTACACTTTACAAAACTGGTTTCAATAGCCGACGATTTTAGATAGATCCAACATTATTATATCTTAACTTGACACAAAGATTGACCCAATTAGTTCACGGGTTGACCCAGAAAAAAACTTAACAAATGTTAACTTGTGACTTGTTCTTTTTTCCTACACAAAGTTCTCGAATTCAAATATTTTATATAGCAAAAATGTATATATCAATGTTTTTAGTAAAAGAAACAAAAGACACCAAAAGGGTAGTGTCCCGTAGAGAGTTCTTTCTTTTGTGGCCAAGATTCAACATCTTCTTCGGTAGGAAAAAAATCTCTTTAAAATCACAGTACATAAAATCTGATTTCTAGTATGGTGGAAAAAAAAAATCCAGTGTCCAATATTAATGCTAGTCATGTTTTGTTTTTTCTTTTTGTTTTTGAACTACTGACTGAACCAAGATAGATATTTTAATTATACGACACCTGATTTACATATTTAGTAATTTGTGGTCGTTAATACTTTTTTTTGGTAGGGATTTGTGGTCGTTAATACTAAACGTAACAGTCAGATTTACAAATTTTTGTCATGTTTCCGCAGGTTCCTCCAGCCTGCTTTCCGAGGATTCTAGGCCACGAGGCAATAGGGTAAGTCTATAGCTACTACGTCTATTCAATTTTTCGCATCCTCTTAACCTTTTCTTCTTAATTATTCTATTAAATATTTTGCTTAAATAATAAATAGATAATGTCTTTAGCGTTAGCCTGCCTGACAAATAAACAGATTTTTTACACAATGAAAAAATAATTTTCCGCTTTTTGGTGCTAATTTCTCCATTCATTCCAAACCTCAAGTGGAAAAGAGCTTTGTTGGACATTTTTTTAGTGGTCTAACGTGACTTTCATAAGATTAAATGTATAGAGACATCCATTATCGTTGGTCAGTCGACGTAAACATTCATGAAATTTTATTGGGATCTTTTTGTTCACTAACTAATTTAGCTATAGATGTCCATGTAAATGTTATTGAGAAATAGTAGAATGAAGGTTTTTAAAAAGTTAATTAAAAAAAACTATATGAGGATATTTACTGATTAAGGTTTTTATTAGGCTAAATCTTTTAAATTAGGTACTATTGTTCATCCTTTCAGTTTTAGGTATCTTTTATTTAGGGTAAAAGTCACTTTTTTTTTTGTCAAAAGGGTAAAAGACACTTATATCTCTATCTTCTTCTTTATTCTCCCGATGAAAAAAACCATGACTTCTCATAATTGTGCTCCATCAACACCATCTATATCACTTTTAACATCAATCCTTGGCCTCTGAAACACAAAACCCTTTACTACCAACACACTCTCCAATCAGATAATTTCAATGGACTTAATCTATTTTGTTTTGGATGAAGGAAGCTAAACACTAAGGAAATACTATCTAGAGAACCCAAAGACTTATTCATTCACAAACATTAATTAATTTAATCATTCCAGTCTTATCATCAAAATTTACACCAAATTAGGTAACCAATCTCCTTATTGCCATCATCTCATTCACCATATCTCTCCTCATAACCATATTCACAAACCATCATTGGTTTGTATTATTCCACCACAACACCATCTCGGAGAAATTTAAGAATCAGAAAAAATGAAAACAGAAGAATAATAAGAGAATTATGATAACGGAAAACAGAGAACTCAAATCAAAACACACAATCAATAAAATTTGATATAACATTAAAAAAAACGCAACATCAACTTCTCATCTACAAAAGTCTCAAGAGAGAAGCTCCAGCATGACGATGAGGAACATTGTCACCGAACCATAAAAGATAAAAGTTGAAACTTGATTTCTATGGGTGATGATGATGGATGATATGATATGATGATGAATATAGAGATGGATGCAAGGTGTTTCAATTACCCTTATGTAGTTGTAGCATAAAGGATGTCAAACCATAATGAGTGTGATGCAAGCAATCAGGATATGAATACTCATTTAAGTTAAGCGAAATATGAAGGATGTTTGTCACTAACAACCTAATGATGATTATGAAATGCATAATGTAATCATACTAAAATAGGATACTAAATGCAAAGTAAACAGAATGATCAAAGCAATAATGAAATGAAGCAAGAACAAGAATTATAGTAAGCAAACTAAGCAATGACACATGATTAAACAAAAACTAAATGAAATGCAAAAGGACAATGCAACTAGAATGAAACAGGAAGATGCAGAACATAAAACAGGAACTCTGGAAGGAGCTCGAGCAAGCACTCGATCGGATGCTCGATCGAGTGGATGGTCGAGTTGATGAGTGAATGCCACAAATAGAGCAAATATTGAAACATAGCAAGCAACAATCAATTAACAGTACTTAAAAAGGAAATCAATAAACAAAGAAAGGTCTTAAGGATGGATTCATGGGATGGACTCAAGCTATGACTATCTAAATTGGTCAACAAACCTCAATCAACAATGAGCTATCTCTAGACAATGATCTTCTAATACATGTTAATCCATTCTCATGACAATAACAAGCAAGCTAAGATATTCCCAGTCTAGCTCTCACTAGCAAAGATCATATAAAAGCAAGCATTAAACAACAGATCATTAAAGCCAAAAACCAACAAAACATCTAATCTCTTAGCATGTTTCATGATAATCTCTAGATCTAGCCTTATCTAACAACTTAGACATTGGTGTGATGCTAAGAAGCTTAAGACCTAACCTTACCCTCTTAGATATAAGATTAGCATAGAGCATATCTAGCCTAGAAGAGATCTATAACAAACAAGCTTGGCCAATCTAAACAACCACAACCATCATCCAGCCTAACCCATCATTAAGATCCTAAACCACTACTCACAATTACAAAACATGATGAACAAAGTCATAAACCCAGAAATCAATGAAATTTGCATGTTTAGAAAGATGAGATGAAGATCTACAATATTGAAGAAGAAATCAAACTCAAATTCTTAATACTTTGAAAGTTATGAAACCAACAAGTATCAAAGATTTCTTAGAAAATAAACAAAAGTGGCTAAAGATCTAAGCAATAAAAAGCAAAAAGGAATAATTCCCCAAAAGGGTAAATACTAGGTATAGAATTGTACTCTAAAAAGTCTCTCTTTTTGTGGCTGCAGGGTACAAGACCTTTTATAGGAAAAGGAAGGGAAGCCCTAAAAATGCTAAAAGACAAAATAAGTGGGCGGCTCGGTCAACTCGACCAGGTGCTCGGTCGAGTGCTGGTCGAGTGGCTTCTTCTTTTGCTTCTCCCATCCGGTCGAGTCCTTCTCTGCACACGGCCGAGTGCTTGGTCGAGTGGGTGGTCGAGTGGACTTCCGGACCTTGATTCTTCAGCTCCAAATCCCTTGTTTCCTTCTCTTGACAGCTCCAATCTGCTTCAGCATCACTTCCATGCTCCTTAGGATCCAAAATCACCTGTTTATGCAAGAAACTATGCAAATGCAATGCAAATCTACTCTAATGCATAAACAGTTCTAAAACTATGCAATAATGGACAAATGAGATAGAAAATCATGCAAAATATGTGAATATACTAAGGGAAAACAGGGCAAAATATATGAACATCAACACCTCCAAACTTAGTCTTTGCTTGCCCTCAAGCAAATGAAAGACACAAGAAGGTAGGTGAGGTTTGAAAGTGGGATCTCAGCTCCTAAAGCTTGCTAACAAACTAGCTAGAATCAATGTCCAAGTTACTAGTACTATGATGCAAGTTGAATGAGCTGTACTTAAAGATTTTAGACAAGCCTATCACAACCTTTACTGATTTGAGCCTTAGATATCCACATGCATTCAAATCAACCATTTCCTTTAACATTTATTAAGCAAGAACGTGAATCAACTTATGCAATGCTTAAACTCATTTGGCTTGGTAATAAAGGTTTAAAGACAATGATGGTCTCTCTTTAGAGTGGGGCTTATCAATATAGTGGTTCTCTCATAAAAAAATGGATTGAGCTTTAGAAGAATGCTAAAGGTAAGAACACTTAAACACATACAAGAAGAAAACCTTGTCTACCCAAAAGTAACCAAAGTGTTTGATCCTATCATTCTAAACCCAAATGATCCTAGTTCTACCCTTTGTCTTCTTCTCTTCTCAAGTACCCTTTTTCTCTTTTTGTTATTAAACCTTAGGAGAGGTTTCTTATTTGAATCAACTAGTGGAATGGGGACTTCTTTCTTATTGCTATGGTTCCCTTTTCTTCTTACTTCTTAAGACATAAAAGCCTTTCTTTATACTCTTCTTTTCTTTCTTTCTTTTCCTTGACCAGAACCATCTTTAACAATCTCATACTTCCCATTCTTTCACTAGTGTTTACATTTTTTTTAAAACACATTCCCCTCCTAAAGACTATAACCTTTTCTTTTCTTTTTTTTCCTTTTCTCTTTTCTTTTCTTTTTCAAAACAACCAAGTCCCAAACCCAACAATTAAAGCACCTAGTCCTATCTAGTTTGAAAATTGCAAACTAGAACTACACAAGGTAATATTCTTGTAGTTCAAACCTAACACTTTCTACCAAACTCAATCCCAAAAAGGCCTCACACACACAAGAATAAACCTGGCTTGAAAGAAGGGTAGGTTAAGGGTAGGGGAAACTGATTTTAATGGTGCACTCAGCTACTTGGATCAACAAGAGTGGTAGAAAGGAAAAAGATGGTCCAAATATGTCTATGGTATCCATGAGTTTAAAGCAATGCACAAATTGATAATTACAAGTCAATATTAGGTTCTTATAAATAGGAAATGGTATCAAATCACAACATGCTTCAATTTAGACCAAATGCAATGCAGGAATTCAAGAGTTGGTTCAACCTTATGCTTCTAACCACTCAACTGGAATCAAAGTACTATTAACTTGGGCATTGATCCTAGTTTAGTAAATTTAAGCAAGCTAACAAGGCAAACTCATCATAGATCCCTAATGCAGTTATGAAACAGTCCTATGTGAAACAAGCTAAACAAGATGCTAATATGCAATGCAAACTACATGAACACTCTGTTTTTGTAAAGAATTTTGCAAAAGAAATCAAATTTTTAGGGTTTTTCTATGTCATAGATGAAATGCAAGTACTAACATGATTATGCTAAAAATTTGAAATAAGAAAACAAAACACAACATCAAATACTATCTCAAACCCTCCCCCAAACTTAAATTACACAGTCCCTTGTGTAAGAGAAATTTGAGAGAAGATTCAAGACTTAAAACAAAACAAAACTAGATATGAAATGATATGTACAATGAAAAGGTGAAGTTGATACCTCATGGGTTGTGGAAGAAGTTTTCCACATACTCATTCATGCTTTCATAAGTGTAGTTGGGGTCTTGCTGTTGACTTGGAGGCGGGGAAGGAGGCAACTCGACGATGGCAATCTACTGGTACTCGGTCGAGTGGCGTGGTCGAGTTGGTTGCCGAATCTTCTTTTCTTTTTCTGATTAGACTCCCTTGCTTCCCTGATCATGAAAATACCAAAACAAAGATCAAAATACCAAAACCCTAAACAATATGTACAGAGATACCTTAGAGACTTCCTCCCTAGTGAGCTTGTTTAAGTCACTAAGCTTGACTTCTTCTAGCTCTTCAAGCTTGGTTTGGAGACCAAGGAGGTGCTGAAATCCCTCCTGGTTCTACTTGATCGCCTTGGTGTTGTTTCTTGATCACTACCTCCTTAACACTTGAACTTTGTTTCTTCTTAAACTTGAGTTTTGGTCTTGCCTTCTTCAAATTCCTCTTGTTGAGTTACACTTGAAGTTCCTTCACCAACCCAGTCAATTCTTGAACTGAACCCTTGAGCTTTTCCACCGATTCCTCATGAGAAGAGAGCTTAGCTTTTGGAGTTTCCACTTGACTTGAAACCTCATAACCATCCTTGTTCTTGATAGTAAAAGGTTGGCCTTTGATGGAGGGTAAGTTAGTTGGTTTGTTGATATCAAACCTCATGATCACATCCTCAACAATATTCAAAGTTATAAGCCCTTCCTTGACATCAATGACAGCCCCAGCAGTAGCTAAGAAAGGTCTTCCCAAGATAATAGGATCCTCAAGCTCCTTGTCCATTTCTATCACCACAAAATCTGTAGGGATCCTAGCCTTGCCTATCTTGACAAGTAAGCTCTCCAGTTTACCAACCACATCCTTGTTTGATCCATCTGCTAGACTTATGTGAAGGTTGGTGGACTTGAATTCGGTGTGCCCAAGCTTTTGTGCTATGGAATAAGGCATCACACTGATAGATGCTCCCAAGTCACATAAACATTTGTTGAAGTGAAGATAGCTGAAGGAGCAAGGCAGATTGAATGGACCTGGATCTTCAAGTTTAGTTGGGATGATAACTCCCTCAATATCTTCAAGATCCTTCTTGTCTTGATTCTGAGCTTTCTACTTTGACATCTCAAGCAACATATCTTGATAGAGAGGATATGGAGCATACTGTTCCAAGGCAGGTCCTCTCTCTTTTTCCTTGAATGCTATGACAACTTCTTCCTTCAAAGCCATCACTTCTTCTTTCTTCTCAATCACTTCCTCTTGTTGCAAAGCCATCATTTCTCTTTTCTCAATAATTTCCCTTAGTTCCTTCAGCTTTTGTGCCTTGAAACGTCCTGGGAATGGTAGAGATGGTTTGTAAGCAGGAGGAATGTATCTAGCAGGCTTAACAGCTTCTATGTCTTCAACTCGATCGGTCACTCGATCATGTACTCGATCATGTGTGTGGTCGAGCACCTGGTCGAGTGGTTTCTCTGCTTCAGTCTGCTGAGTAAAACCTTCACTTTGGGATTCAATTAGTGACGAATCCTCCCCATCTAAAACCGCACTGTCCTCAGTGACAGCTTCTTCATAGAGATTAATAGCTTTAGCTGTAAACTCCCTTGGGTTTTGAATAGCTGGTCCAGGATCTCCAAGAACACACTTTCTTCTCTCTTTTCTCTCTATTTTCCCTCTGGAACGACTAAAAGTGGCTTTCCCAAAACCCTTAGGTCAACTTCTCACATAAATACCTGGGGTTTGGGATTCCACTTAAACCAAACCGCTCGAATTCAATGATAAAACAATCAGGTCGAACCAGAAATTGCTGGTGGCGATTGACACTACCTTTGGTGTCGATCGACACCCATCCCCAAAATCCACAATTTGGTTCACGGATGTTACAGGTAGAAATCGCAGCAGCTTCATTTCTTTGTACTTAAACTTCGAGGACTTGATAGACAAACTCAGTTTCCTCCTTTCTTGTAATCTGCATTTTCTAAGAAGTATTTTTCCGAATACATGGTATGCACTGTTTTTGCCTTTTACACATTCAAAACCGGAGTGAAGTTGATATATTCCCACCATTGCATATGCGGATAAGATATCCTCACCACCACATAAAGAGCTACTGCAGAATCGAAGGCCATGTTCCATTTTAGAGATAGATGCCTGGATTTGTGAAATCAATTCTTTCTTCACATTTGTCAAAATAGCTTTTGCGTTTTCTTCGTCTTGCACCGGTCGATCCTCAACTTCAGTCAATTCTGTTGAAACTTCAGTTTCAACCAATTCTTTATCATTAGGTGTTTGATCTTTATCACCACCTATTAATTCCCCATGCTCGATCAATTCTCCATGATTTCAACGAATCTGTTTCACCGGCTTCAGATTCGAATTAAATTTTATCTTTAGGGAATTGATCATCATCACCACCAACCATGAGAATCCCTAATTTCTTGTTCTTCAAGTGGTGATGGGGAGTTTTTGGCTCTCGGCAGAACACACACAATCCCTTCAACCATCTCTCTTCAATCTCTTCCATCAATAAGCTCTAACGGATCTTCATCATGCGATTTGACGATGGATTAGTACGAACAGCTTTGATCTCCGCCATGGATTCCGAGGTCGGCTAGCTCTGATACCAGTGTTACAGAGAAACTGCAACTCAATTGAAAATCTAAATCAAAAACACCAAATTGACTCGTTGTTCATGAAACGAGAATCCAAATTCCTTGTTATAGAGCTTAGAAGTAGAATCAGCTTTAATCAACAATGAAACAACAAACCCTAAGAGTTATAGAGAGAATTAAAGAAGAAGAAGAAGATTACACTTTCAATATTTTCTGGTTAGTTCTGCAAATGTTCTTCGCTTCCCCCTTATTAGCTTCAGCTCCCGATTTGTCTCTCTAACAAAAAATTTCAGCCAAAAAACTTCTCCCACATGTCCAGCAACTTGTTACTTTCTCACGTGCCACACATGCCCCTCTTCTCATCTCTTTCCTGTATCAAATAAAGATCAGAAAAAGAAAAAAAAACAGGCTCACGACAAGAAGAGAGAGAGAGAAAGAGAGAGGAAGAAAAAGAGTTGAGCATTAATTGAGAATGGAAAATTTAGTAATATTTATTAAATAAAAATACTTCTTTATGTCGGACAATAAGTCCTAAATCTATAAAATTCTGAAAAGAAATATCCAATTCTATAATTAATCCTTTATATATGGCTTCAGTTTTTATAAAACTGACAAACCAAAAACCTAAGAACATCACAACGAAGCAAACCAAAAACTGATGAACCAAAATCTAGCTTAAAAAAATAATTAGATCGAAACTTAACGGTAATACAGAATGTTCACAATTATGTGGTCCTATAAGTAGAAGACAAAAGATAGTAGGCGTAAAAATGAGGTAAGGAGAGAAAGAAACTATAGTAAGATATGGTTGGATAAAGAAAAATAGTAACTCTCACCAAAAAAATGTGTGAATTTGTATTAAAAAAAAATAATAATTCACCCACACCCACTAATACACATTATAATTCACAACTAAGAAATCATTAATCTAAGTAATTTTCTTATTGAACATTTTGCATTAACCAATAAGAAAAATGCATAGGAAACCGAAGAAAAATCCAAAGTTACACACTTCAAAGCGTTTTTTAAACAATTAGAAATATTGATGTTAGTGACATTTGATAATGCAGAATAGTGGAAAGTGTTGGTGAAAACGTAAAGGAAGTGGTCGAAGGAGACACTGTACTACCAACGTTCATGCATGACTGTGGTGAATGTGTTGACTGCAAATCTCACAAAAGCAACTTATGCAGCAAATTTCCCTTCAAAGTATCGCCATGGATGCCAAGATACGAAAATTCGAGCAGATTCACTGACCTCAATGGCCAAACTCTCTTTCATTTCTTGAACGTCTCCAGCTTCAGCGAATATACTGTTCTTGATGTTGCTAACGTTGTTAAGATCGATTCTTCGGTTCCTCCTAGTCGTGCTTGTCTCCTCAGCTGCGGAGTTTCCACTGGTACATCACTAATATTGGAAATATTATATATATATCTAAAATATGGTAGTCTTTGATTTAATTTGATGGAGTTAGATTGATTATTCTTTAGGTGTTGGAATTTGGAATTTGCCAAAGTTGAACAAGGATCAACAGTTGTGATTTTTGGACTTGGTTCTATCGGACTAGCGGTAAAATTACTATTAAGACTAAATCATGTAGTTATAAGTCTTTCTTGATTATGAGTTGCTAAAATGGATTAATGTGTGGATTTTCCAGGTTGCAGAGGGTGCAAGACTTTGTGGTGCCTCTAGAATCGTTGGTGTGGATATAAACCCTTCCAAATTCCAAGTTGGTTAGTAATTTTCTTTACTCAATAGTTATATATATTGCTAAATTCTTTTTCTTTCTTTTTTATCTTCTGTTTTTGAACAACTATTACTTAAATCCTCTATATATTTTAAAATAAATATTATTGTAATAGCTTTGAAAATCATGTTTTTGCAGGGCAAAAATTTGGAGTTACCGATTTTGTAAACTCTTTGACATGTGAAAACAAGCGTGTTAGCGAGGTAATGACACATAGTATATTAGATCAATCATCAATGGACATAAATTGATAAAACATATAACTTAACTTTTTTTGTGTTTAGGTGATCAATGAGATGACTGGTGGGGGAGCGGACTATTGCTTTGAGTGTGTCGGAAGTAGTTATTTGGTTGAAGAAGCTTATGCTTGCTGTAGAAAGGTATTGTGGCATTGATCTCTACCTAAAACCAACGTAGAACTAGATTTAGAAATACATCAAATAAGTCGAAGAAGGTTAGAGGATTTAACTTCTTGCATGGTACAATCAACATTTAGGGATGGGGAAAGACAATAACTTTAGGTGTGGACAAGCCGGGTTCACAGATATGTTTAAACTCGTCTGATGTTCTTCACCAAGGGAAGATTTTGATGGGTTCGTTGTTTGGAGGTTTGAAGGCTAAAACACACATTCCGCTTCTTCTGAAACGCTATTTGAACAATGAGCTTGAATTGGATAAGTTTGTGACACATGAGATGAAATTTGAGGACATCAATGACGCGTTCCAGCTACTCGTTGAAGGGAAATGCATCAGGTGTGTCTTGTGGATGGGCTAAGTGAATTGGTTTATTTTATCTTTCAATATTTTACATACATGTCATATATATGATTCATGTGCAACTATTATTATTGGTTTGAACTTTGAAATCAAAACAACCAAATGCCAAAGAGCAAACAAAATAAAAACAAAAACTCAATGTGTTGTACTGAAAATAAGCAAAGAACAAACAATGTTTTTATTCATTTTATGGTATTGTATTTTGTAACATATTTTATGACCAAATATACTATATTTAAGGCAAAAGGAGTAGTAGAGAACAAGCCATAAATAGAATTATTTTGTACAAAAGCAAAAATCAATTGTTACAATTAAATTAGGGTAATACCGGCGCTACACCGTGCAGTTGTTTTTAAAAATTTTAAATGTTGTTTTGTATGTTTGAAGTAAATTTTTATTGTTGTTTAGAATCAACTATCATAGTAATTAATAAACTTTTTGATAGTGTTCAATTCAATTTTAATTTAATTTTTTGTTTTCTTGTCACTATTTGTTGCACTATTTTTCTTTACAAACAACATTTATTATTTATTTTTATTTGGCAAACCCAGGAGGACCCAAAAACATTTTTTATAAGGAAACATTTTTTATAAGGAAACATTTCAAATTGGAGAAGAAGATGTAGCAGAGAAGACAATTTTGTCTCGTTCCTTTGTCAAGAAAGTTTATAGAAATGATGAAAGGGGAGCATATATATATATAAATGATATTGACACAAATCATATGAATTACCCCGATTGATTTATAAAAAGATTTGGAGGTAGAGAATCGGAGAAGAGGAGAAGATTTGAAAGACGAAATAGAAGATTTGGTGCTAGTGGCAGTTGTTCAAGAATCTAGAAGCCATTGTAAGAGATAGAAACCCCAATCTTTGTCTTCAATTTGTTAGAACAAATGGGAAAAAGAAGAAGAAGAAGATATCGTGGTTTTCTTTTTGGACTTGAGAATATTATAATTGATAATCGAGCAATGAAAAGAATAAATTATGTGTCAATCTAGGGAAAAAAAGCTGATATTTATTAATTTTTACTTTGATAAGTTAATAATTTTAACTATGTGTCACTTTCTGCTTGAATAATAAAACTGATGTGTCAATACAATCAGAAAAACAAGTTTTATTGTATTGATTGATTATATCAATGTTGATTTAAAATGAAAAGGAAGCAGCAATAACATATATGGAGGTTTTCTCTTGGTCTTTCACCAGAATATTAATTTTTCTCTTTTAGATATTTACTTTGGTTGTTCAAAAAAAAAAAAAATGTTCATCTATACTTTTATTGTAGCTGGAAAGTAGGGGTGGGCCCTCCAAATTCAAGGATTGTGAAGGTGCATCATGGTCATGGGTATTTTAACCGAATCCGAAACCTGAATCCAAACCTATCTGAAATAGGCAGTTCGGTTCGGATTCGAGTGGTATAAAATACCCGATCCGATTTAGTTTCTTTGAAATTCGGATACCCGATTGGGTTCAGGTATTACCCGATATCCGAAGTAGATCCGAATCAACCCGAAATAAATACAAAAAGGCATCTAAGTGGGTTTGAACACAGAACCTTAGACAATAATTGATGTATCAGAAACCATTTTGCCACCTTGATTATTTTGTCATAATATAAAAACATTAAGTATTTTTATATATATATATATATGTATTCTAAGATTGACTTATTATTTTTCTTTCTCAATCAACAGAATCCATAATTGTTTTATTTTTTCCAATATTCATATCAATTTTATTATAAACATCACAAGCAAATCTACAAAAAAAAAAGTGATACTTTGTGGGGTTTGAAGAGTGAGTGAGGTTGGAAGATAAATATGACTCATATCATATAACTTGCTATAGATATTATTAGATTTGGTAGAGAATTTGAAAGATTTGATTCTTAAAGTGGTGGCCATGGATAAACAAAATTAGGGTTTTTGGCTGAAGAAAAGAGAGATGAAGAAGAAGGAGACAAGAAGAAGGAGGTAGAAAATAATTTTTTATTTTTTTTTTCACAACAAACGAAATTTTTTTTTAATGAATTCGGGTATACCCGAAATTACCCGAATCCGAAGCCAAATTACCCGAACCCGACCCGATATTATAAAATACCTGATTGGATTTTATATCTCTACATCCGAAAATCTGAAAACCCGAAGATCTTAACCCGAATCCGATCAGATACCCATATGCCCAGGGCTAGTGCATCACAAGGATTTTGAAAATTATATGTAGATTATATGATTTTTATAGTATGCACCACATTTAAGTGTAAAGTTGCACCCGACGTATCTATTTCACAAAATTAGGGTTTTTGGCTGAAGAAAAGAGAGATGAAGAAGAAGGAGACAAGAAGAAGGAGGTAGAAAATAATTTTTTATTTTTTTTCACAACAAACGAAATTTTTTTTTTAATGAATTTGGGTATACCCGAAATTACCCGAACCCGAAGCCAAATTACCCGAACCCGACCCGATATTATAAAATACCTGATCGGGTTTTATATCTCTACATCCGAAAATCTGAAAACCCGAAGATTTAATCCGATCAGATACCCATATGCCCAGGCTAGTGCATCACAAGGATTTTGAAAATTATATGTAAATTATATGATTTTTATAGTATGCACCACATTTAAGTGTAAAGTTGCACCCGACGTATCTATTTCTGCACCTTAATAAATTTTAGTTTTCTAAGTTTTAAACCCAATAGACATAAAAATTTGGGGAAAATCCCAAAATAAACCATAAAATAACACCTACTCCCAGTTTAAACCTTGAACGTTTTTCACTTCCACTTTTATACATTAAGGGGGAGGTATTGGTTTAGGATTTAGAAAAAATTTTAATGACTTTAAAAGTTAGGTAAAATATGTTGTTATTCAATCAAAACTTTTAAAAACTCTTTAAAAATTTGGTGTTATTGGTTGTGGATTTGTAAAAAGTTATCTAAAATCTTGATAAATCTAGTGTTATTAGATTAAGAGTTTTATAAAGTCATTAAAAGTTTTATGTTATTCAAGTAAAACAAAAGAATCTTGGATTGTTAATGAATTCAAATTTTATGTTATTGGTTTAGGATTTTATATCATTTCCTTCATAACAAAAGTCAT
>NC_025695.1:35450323-35482587 GCF_000633955.1 Camelina sativa
TAAAATCTTGATAAATCTAGTGTTATTGGATTAAGAGTTTTATAAAGTCATTAAAAGTTTTATGTTATTCAAGTAAAACAAAAGAATCTTGGATTGTTAATGAATTCAAATTTTATGTTATTGGTTTAGGATTTTATATCATTTCCTTCATAACAAAAGTCATGAAAATTCTTTCATCAAATAGAAAGATTTTACAAGATTAGAAAAAACAAATCATCAAGATTTTAAAAAACTTCCTAAACAATCTCTTAGAATTCTTCATTTTTAACTTTCAATTTTCTATGATTCTAACAATCAGCGAGAACATAAAGTCATTAAAATTCTTTCTAAATCCTAAACCAATACCTCCCCTAAGGTGACATTGCCAATATAATACCGGGCGATGGCTTCCGTTTTCGTAGGCCCACAATATTTAACGGACTTCGTTAATCCATTAAAAGAATAATTAACAACAGTAACTCCATTTTATTTGTTTTTTTTTTACATCACGTGAGCTGTGGAACTAAAAATAGGAAAATTATCAATTAAACAAAATAATTTTTATTAGAAAAACAAAAATTAAAATAATTTCATAAAGACAAAATTTCCAAATCGATTATGGGATATAGGGTTTATGGCTAAAACCGAGAGAGACGTGAGAGAAGAAAAATAATCAAAGCACATTGGAGTCGAAATAACTAAATAAGGTAATAATTGCTTCAGTCCATCGATATGAGTACATTTTTTTATTTGAGTTCACAGTGAAAGAACAAAGTGATAGACTTGACCAGAGTTAACGACGACTTTTTATTGTAGTATCTTTGGCTTCTTCTTTTTTTTTTTTTTGAGTGAACAAGGTGGTAAAACGCCAAATAGTATTCATAATATTGCTGTTAAAAAGTGTGATGATCCGAGGAATCAAAGTTAATCTATCATGTATGCTTTGAATAAATAGAGTAATACATTGAAAAAAGAGTATCACATTCGGTTGAATGCTTCGATTGATGCTATTAGGTACTTGTTGCGACAAGGGTTATCTTTCAGGGGTCATGAAGAATCGAAAAAGTCTGCTAATAGAGGAAAAAGTTTTAGAACTCGTGAAGTACACAGGAAAAACACAATGATGCAATAAGTAAGATTATTTTGGAGAATCCTCCAAAAAATAACCAGATGATTTCTCCGATGATTTAGAAAGATATTGTAAATTCTTTTGCTGAGGAAGTAGTGTTATCATCATAGAAGAAATTGATCAAGGTATGTTTGGTGTGTTGGTTTACGAGTCTGCTGATGTGTATGACAAAGAACAAATAACTGTTGTTTTTTTATTTGTTGATAAGAGTGGACCCGTCAAATAAAGATTCATTTGAGTCATCCATAAAAAAGAAACGTCTTCTTTATCTTTGAAGTTTGCCATTGACTCTTTGTTTGCAAAATATGGATTGTGCTTGAAAAGGGTGATGGAACATGGTTATGATGAACTAAGTAATATGAACGGTGAGTTTAATAGGTTGAGATTAGGTCTGGGAATCTGAACCAGACCGATTTGTCCGAATCAAACCAAACCGAACCAAGATTTAGGAAAATCGGTTCAGTTTCTATTAGTTCAATAGACCGATCAGAAAGATTTTAATCTAGACTCGGTTAACCAAGATTTTTAGTTTGCTTGAACGAAATAGTTAACCCGAAAAAAAAAACTAATCTAATTTTCCTAATTAGTTGTTGTTGCCTCTTTCATCAGTTACTCTTTGATATTTCTTCAATTCTTCTTCTTTTTCTTCAATTCACCATCTTTATCATATTTGATTCATCATAATCACAATCATTTTCTCGGTTACGATCTTCTTCTTCCATATATCATTATCTTCATCTTCTCTTCTTATGTGTTATAACATCTATGTTCCGAAAATAGAATTTGAGATATGTTGAGTAAACCAAAAGAGTGGATTTTAATTAATTTTGGTTTAATTAAATTTTGGTTTAATCTAATTAAACCAAAAACTCCTAATCTCTTTCTCAAAGTCACGTCTCTTCTCCTGTTTTTGCTATTGTCGACATTGTTATGAGAGAGAAAGGGAGAGAAAGGGAGAGAACTTTTAGTTGTTTAGTGTAAAGGAGGAAGAGAAGGAGATGAAGCTTTTTCTTTAGAGTAATGAAAGAAACAGAACTGTCAGAGTTTGGGAGAAGGAAGATCCGACTACTCAAAACGTTTCGAAAGATAGTGATATTTGGTAGGGTTGTAGCTAATAGATTTTCATACACTCTCCGTTTTACAGAAGTGAATTTGAGTTAATATTCTAGGAGATATTGACAGTTTCGTGGGGCGTTTCGTTTCAGTCGTGGATTGAGACCAGCGGATGTTTCGGGATCGATTGCGGTTTCATCTGAGATTTGATCGTGCTGAAATTTTCTGGGAAGATTCGGGACGTATAGACCTTGATTTTCACCGGAGGGATTAGAAAGTTAACGGTTCGTTTTGATTTCGGGTTTCACTTGTGAGGTTGTTCTTTTCTGATTTTTCTGGCAGTTTGTTTTCAATGTTTGTTATTTGTTGTGATCGGTTGTAGGAGCGAATTTGGTTGTTTTTGGATATTGGAGAGCCTCTCTTTTGGTTGTTTCTATTTTCGTGAATCAGTTGTTAAGGTGAGTGCGTGACCATGAGCTTATCTAAGCGATTGGGTTGTATGACTTATTTTGTGTGATGATGTGTAGGTGTGATGAAAGTGTTATTGGTAGTTCAGTTTAATGGTTGATTTGTTATATTTTATTTGGAGTTGTACTCTTGATTTGCTTGTGTGTATAGCTCGTAGATGGGAGGATCGCCTCACTGGGTATTTCTGGTAATACTCACGCATCTCATTGTGTTTGTGGTGCAGGTAGAGGCAAAGTGTGACCGTGGGATCATGGCAATGAAGAGGAGGATGTTCTGGTGGCTCGCTTGGTTGTTGGCGGGCTTTTGTTAGGTTGCTAGAGTTGAGTCCTAGAATGTTGTTTAGGATCGCTGGTTCTCTGGTTTATGTTGATTGAATCTTTAGTTTATGATTT
Organism: Camelina sativa; assembly: GCF_000633955.1. Classification (NCBI taxonomy): domain Eukaryota; kingdom Viridiplantae; phylum Streptophyta; class Magnoliopsida; order Brassicales; family Brassicaceae; genus Camelina; species Camelina sativa. Next base: position 35,453,345 of record NC_025695.1, read on the forward strand.
TAGAATTATTACGGTTTATTTGATATTGGTTATTGGATTGTTATTTATTTATTGGTTTTATTATTTTCGCTGTTTGATGTGATTGTGGTTAGGTGGCTAGTAGGTATGGGACCACTAGCTTAGTTGTTTATTATTATATTATATTTATATATTTATTATTTATTATCAAAAAAAAACGGGTCGGGTCGTTTCAGTTTGGTATTAGAGCCCTTACGGTTCTAGGTTTGGGTTCACTAGGTTTCTGTTGTTGATGTTGGGATTGTATGATTTGATTGATTATGTGAGTTAGTCAATTGTGTGTGGCATGGAGTCCTAGAACATCTTCTTCGAGCCTACTGTGTGATTCCACGGTGAGTTTATGTTTTTGTGTTTTTGTGTTATGTTAAGATTGCTTGTTAGCCTTTGTTCTTGGAAGTGCAGTGGTTAAAGGTGTTTGAGTTGTTGGTCATGGACATGGGCGTTGTCGTGGTTGTGGTCGGGCAGGTTTCCGAGGCCAGCGAGTGTGTGGTCCAGAATTCCACAAGGAGGTACGTCGTAGGATCGCAAGCGTATCAGGAGGGACCAAAGGGGGTTAGCCGGTGAGCGTGCCGGGGGAGCTGGGAAACCAAGTGTGGGGTTGCAGCAGGTGGAGCCCAGGGTCGAGATGATCGCTTGGCGGATCTATTGGCGTGTTGTGGGAGCGGTTACCGAGGGGGTACCAGTGCAGGCTCCAGTTGTACCGCATGTGGCGGGGTGCAGCCGAGGGCTGCGGATGTTTATGACTGTCCATATTTTGTTAGCAGGATGGAGCAATTGTAGATGACCGGTACGAGGTTCTTCTCGAGAGGTATCAAGTCTAGAGGGGCAAATAGGTGGTCATATGCAGTTCCATCAGATACTTCTCTGGTTGGTGGGTAATCTAGGTTGATATGAGAAGTTGAGTGGGCAGGTGTAACATTGCAATGTTATACTCGGACCACAGGAGGTACTTTTGGTCGGGAGTTGTTTATAGTCGTGAAGGATTGTTGCTCATGAGGGGGTGGTGATTCCCCTGAATACTGATTGCTCGAGGGGCTGTGGGCTCCGAGAGTGGCATAGGGGATGATTATTTCCTCTTATACCGAGATCTTGAGGATTATGGTCCAAGAGTGAGACGGTATAACTCAAAGACGGTGGTCTGAGAGTGAGATCGGTATGGCTCGAAGGTTGCGACCTAAGGGTGGAAAAGTTGGGAGCAATCAATGCCTAGTACGTGAGTATAAACATAACGACTGAATGTAGACCTCGAGAGAGTGATGGTGGTTTAATCTCAGGCTTTGGATGTGTTGACCAGTGGGTCAGGGTTTTATGACCGGAGCGGTCATGAATGTGTGGCTGTTGTGCCATGATTATATGTTCGGTGGCACTGGAGTCCCAGGAAGGGGAGCTGCAGCAGGTATGATCCGGCAGGGGCAAGGTTGCTAGGTACATAAGTTCACGAGAAACCTTCATTGCAGGATAAACTAATTATTGCGACGATGTTGGATGAAGTTCATTGGAGATGGACAGGGTTGCTAGATTAAAGGTTTTGGTAAGCTTGTTGGAGGGAATAAGTGAAGTGGTTTGAGTTAGCGGCCTGCAAAGCATTTGATGCGGTGAATCAGAATATGCGAACGTATGGTACTAGTTTGTTTTATTACGCTCGTATTGATGATTTGCTGTGGAGAATTGCCAAGTGGATCGCTATTTTTGGAATAAGCTATCTTGTGGAAGTTTCTCTAAGAGACAAGTTACAAGAGCCTCTTGGATAGGCAAGAGGGGTTGATATTCGGGTGGTGGTGAGTTGATGTCGGCATACTTGATTATTAGTCTAGTATAGCTGAGGAAGTAAATAGGGGATTCATTCGTCTTATCACTTCTTCGTGGGGAGCGTCGGTGTTGTCTGTCAAGTAGAAGGACGAGGTATGGGTTTATGAGTTTGTGGCGATGCCTTTCAGGTTGACTAACGTGCCAGCATCGTTTATGAGATTGATGAACAGCGTGTTTCAGGAGTTTTCTGGACGTGTTTGTCATCATTTTTATCGACGATATCCTGGTTTATTCTAAGAGTCCTAAAAAGCATGTAGTGCATTTGAGGGCAGTTCACGAGAAGGTGCGGGAACAAAAGTTGTTTGCTAAGTTGAGCAAGTGCAGTTTTTGGCCGCATGAGATGGGTTTTCTGGGTCATATTGTGTCTGCAGATGGGGTTTCTGTAGATCCGGAGAAGATTCAGGCTATCAGGGATTGGCCTAGACCGTAGAGTGCCACAAAGATTAGGAGTTTCCTTGGTCTGACAAGTTACTACATGAGGTTTGTGCAAGGGTTTGCAAGCAGAGCACGTCCGTTGACTAAGTTGACAGGGAAGGATGTTCCTTTTGTTTGGTAACAAGAGTGTGAGGAAGGTTTTGCAAGCCTCAAGGAGATGTTGACTACTACTCCAGTGTTGGCTTTCCATAAACAGGGAGAACCTTATGTGGTTTATACAGATGCATCAAGAGTGGTTTGGGGTGTGTGTTGATGCAACATGGGAAGGTGATTGCCTATGCTTCGCGGCAGTTGCGGAAGCATGAGGACAACTATCCTACTCATGATTTGGAGATCTTATCTTTATGGTGCAAAGGTACAGGTGTTTACAGATCATAAGAGCCTGAAGTATATATTCACTCAGCCCGAGCTAAATTTGAGGTAGAGGCGGTGGATGGAGCTGGTGGCGGATTATGATTTGGAGAAAGCCTATCACCCTGGTAAGGCTAACTTGGTTGCAGATGCTCTGAGTCAAAAGAGGGCAGCTTTGGCTCAGGAGCAGGACATGGATTCTCTGGTTGGAGAGATCAGTGCGTTGAGTTTGTGTGTGGTGTCTCAGGAGCCGGTGGGTTTGGAGGCGGCTGATAGAGCAGATCTTCTGAGCAGGGTGCAGTTGGCTCAGGAAAATGATTTGGGGCTGGTGAATGCCTCGAAGGCTGTTAATTCTGAGTATCAGGTCTCAGCTAATGGTACTATTTTGGTACATGGGCGGATTTGTGTGCCTAAGGATGAGGAGTTGGGGCAGGAGATCCTGAGAGAGGCTCATGCGAGCATGTTCTCTATTCATCCAGGAGCGACTAAGATGTATTGTGACCTCAAGAGGTACTATCATTGGGTTGGGATGAAGAAGGATGTGGCTAGCTGGATCGCGAGGTGTGATGTGTGTCAACTAGAGAAGGCTGAGCATCAGGTACCAGGTGGATTGCTGAAGAGTCTTCCCATTCCAAAGTGGAAGTGGGATATGATTACTATGGACTTCGTGGTAGGTTTACCAGTGTCCAGGACGTTTGATGCGAGTTGGGTCATTGTGGACCAGTTGACTAAGTCGGCACATTTTCTGACCATTAAGAAGACCGATGGAGCAACGGTCTTGGCTAAGAAATATGTGAAGGAGATTGTCAGATTGCATGGGGTGCCAGCGAGCATTATGTCTGATAGGGATTCCAAATTCACTTCGGTGTTATGGAGGGCATTTCAGGCAGAGATGGGCACTAAGGTGCATATGAGTACATCTTATCATCCCCAGACAGACTGGCAGTCCGAGATAACGATCCAGACGTTGGAGGATTTGTTGAGGATGTGTGTACTGGATTAGGGTGGTTATTGGGAAGATCACTTGAGCTTGGTAGAGTTTGCTTACCACAATAGTTACCAAGCGAGTATTGGGATGGCTCCTTATGAGGTTTTGTGTGGGAGGTCGTGTTGTACACCGTTATGATGGACTCAGGTGGGGGAGAGGAGCATGTACGGGGCAGAATTTGTGCAGGAGACCTAAGAGAAGATTCGAGTTCTCAAGCTGAACATGAAGGAAGCTCAGGATCGACAGAGGAGTTATGCAGACAAGAGGAGGAGAGATCTTGAGTTTCAGGTTGGAGATAGAGTGTATCTCAAGATGGCCATGTTGCGGGGTCCAAACAGGTCATTGACTGCGACTAAGTAACAAGATGAGGTGGTGTTCGGGATACAAATTTCCGCGAGCCTGTTGTTTAAAGGGGAAAGGTTTCCTGATTAGTAGTTGCTAAAAGAGGAAAGTTTCCAGAAGTGGAAAGTTCTAAAAATGGAAAGTTTTGTGTGAGTTAGAATTTGTCCATTTTTAATGGTTGTGAGCCTTGGAGAGGCTAGTATGGCCTTAGTGGCGGACCATGGGGTCATTGTGTGTCGTGTGCAGCGGTCTTGCGAGACGTCTGTGGCATTTATGGCGGGCTGTTTAGCCGTGTGTGGCCTTTGTGGCGGGCTGTTTAGCCATTGTTTTGCCTTTTTGGCGGGATGTTTAGCCGTTGTGTGGCCTTTGTGGCGGGCTGTTTAGCCGTTTTGTGGCCTTTGTGGCGGGCTGTTTANCAACCTTCCCACAGGACAAGTTGCCACCAATCGGGCTGTTTAGCTAGAGTGTGGCCTTTGTGGCGGGCTGTTTAGCCAGAGTTGCCTGTTTAGGCGGTCCTTCGGGACAAGTGGTCTTTGTGACGGTTCTTCGGGACGAGTGGCATTGGTGGCAGTCCTGTTTAGGACAATTGTTGGCCTTGATGGCGGTCCCGTTTAGGAAATTTGTTTGACCTTTGTGGCGGCCCGTGGGGCGGTGAGATGATCCTTGTGTGGTCATCAGGTATTCCAGTGAGGGAATATGTGGTTGGTAGGACATTGTGTTGTCTTACGCGAGCCTCGGGAAGGAAACCTGGTTAGGGTTAGGACTCAGACGTGTTCAGAATTGTTTGCTCGCGACTCTTGGGGGACTTAGGTTCTCCTAGTACCGTCATATTCTGAGACTTTGTGGCTCGAGAGTACGATTGGTATATCGACTTCTGATGACGATCCGGGGGCGCGCTGTTGGGTGGCAACCCGAGAAACGAGAATTGGACTTTCTTATATATTATGCCATGCGGGCTTAAGCCCGATGAGGAGCCAATATTATGGCATGCAGGCTTCGGCCTGATGAGGAGCCAATAAAAACTCAAGGTTTAAGCCTATGAAAAAAAGGAAAGTCCAAAAGTCGAGAGCAAATAATGTCTGGAACGTGATTCTATCGCCTAGAGGTGACCTTTCGTAGATCGGTTAGAGGAGTGCGGACCGTGGAGACGGTTGCACGGGAGTCCTTGGCTGATTGTTGTTCGAGATTCGAGGACGAATCTATGTTGGTGGGGGAGAATTGTAACATCCGCGTTCTGGGAATAGAATTTGAGATATGTTGAGTAAACTAGAAGAGTGGATTTTAGTTAATTTTGGTTTAATTAAATCCTGGTTTAATATAATTAAACCAAAAATTCTTAATATCTATCTCAACATCACGCCACCTCTCCTGTTTTTTCTATTGTCGACATTGTTACGAGAGAGAAAGGGAGAGAACTATTAGTTGTTTAGTGTAAGGGAGGAAGAGAAGGAGATGAAACTTTTTCTTTATAGTAATGAGAGAAACAGAACTGCCAGAGTTTGGGAGAAGGAAGATCCGATTACTCAAAATGTTTCGAAAGGTAGTGATATTTGGTAGGGTTGTAGCTAAGAGATTTTCGTACACTCTCCGTTTTACAGAAGTGAATTTGAGTTAATATTCTAGGAGATATAGGCAGTTTCGTGGGGCGTTTCATTTCAGTCGCGGATTGAGACCAGCGGGTGTTTCGGGATCGATTGCAGTTTCATCTGAGATCTGATCGTGCTGAAACTTTATGGAAAGATTCGAGACGTATAGACCTTGCTTGTCACCAGAGGGATTAGAAAGTTAACGGTTCATTTTGATTTTTTCGTGGTTTCACTTGTGAGGTTGTTCTTTTCTGATTTTTTTGGCAGTTTGTTTTCAATGTTTGTTATTTGTTGTGATCGGTTGTAGGAGCGAGTTTGGTTGTTCTTGGATATTGGAGAGCCTCTCTTTTGGTTGTTGATATTTTCGTGAATCACTTGTTAAGGTGAGTGTGTGACCATGAGCTTATTTAAGCGATTGGGTTGTATGACTTATTTTGTGTGATGATGTGTAGGTGTGATGAAAGTGTTATTGGGAGTTCAGTTTAATGGTTGGTTTGTTATATTTTATTTGGATTTGTACTCTTGATTTACTTGTGTGTATAGCTCGTAGATGGGAGAATCGCCTCACTGGGTATTTCTGGTAATACTCACGCATCTCATTGTGTTTGTGGTGCAGGTAGAGGCAAAGTGTGACCGTGGATCATGGCAATGAAGAGGAGGATGTTCTAGTGGCTCGCTTGATTGTTGTCGGGCTTTTGTTAGGTTTCTAGAGTTGAGTCTTAGAATGATGTTTAGGATTGCCGGTTCTCTGGTTTATGTTGATTGAATCTTTAGTTTATGATTTTATAATTATTAAGGTTTATTTGATATTGGTTATTGGTTTATTGTTTATTTATTTGTTTTATTATTTCTGTTGTTTGATGTGATTGTGGTTAGGTGGCTAGTGGGTATGGGACCACTAGCTTAGTTATTTATTATTATATTATATTTATAAATTTATTATTTATTATTATAAAAAAACCGGGTTGGGTCGTTTCATGTGTTTACTATTCTTCTTCATGATTCATCTTCTTTTTCTTCTTATATTCCTCCTTCTTTTACTTCTATACCGCAAGCTTCGGCTTTGAGATCCCACCGTTGTTGCCAGCACGCTCCACTTGTGGAGTTCTCCTTCTACAAATCTCAGTTTTTTTTTCTCTTTTTGTGTGTCAATCGACCTTTTTATGCAAGCCCAACAATCAAAAAGTGGGCTATTTAATCAAAATAACCGAATGACAAAAACAAAAATAATTGTCTTCAAACCAAGCCAAACTAAATCGAACCAAAATCTTAGTCGGTTCAATTCAGAAAGACTTTCAATTTTAAAAAACCGAAAATCGAATAACCGAAATACCTGAAGAAACCAAAGTCGCAGGCCTAGTTGAGATCATTGATTGTCAAAGAAAATTATTCAGTTTATTATATTCATTGTTTTGTCCATCAACTTCAGTTGGTGATAGTGGCACTTGCAAAGAAGCACTTTGATACAGGTTATTTTTTTGATATGATATCTATGTTGTTGAATGTTGTTGGAGATTCTTGCAAAACAAAGATTTGATTAATCAAGAGCTTTCTCTTCAAAGACTTGGTAATACTTGTTGGGGTTCTCACTATCTAACATTATTACGCATGGTTGATTTTTTTCCTTATATCGTTGAAGTACTTGAGTATATTCAAAACGAATAACTTGATGACTCAAAAAGACGCCAAGCATATGGTCTTCTCAAGTACTTTTACACATTTGATTGTATGCTAACATACTCAATATGGAGGAAGATTTTGTTGATTCAAAATGACCAAGAAAAAGACCCACATAACCAATCCACATCATTATAAGGTTAATTGTTTTTATACCCTTTTGGATTTGCAATTATAAGAGTTTAATGATCGTTTCACTGAGGTAAAAATTTATCTACGAATTTGCATGGCTTCACTAAGTCCAATAGGTTCATTTCGTGAGTTTGACAAGGAAAAATTAGTGAGATTGGCCAAACTATATCAATTAGATTTTAGCTTTAATTAAGGAGTTTTTATCTCTTGAGCATCAACTTGGAATCTACATTGACAATTTCAGAGAAGATAAAAAGTTCCATAATCTTAAAAAATTTGGAAACACAAAAGCATCTTGCGCATTCTTTGCTTTATCAGATTTTAAAGTTAGCATTAACTTTACATGTTGCTACTAGAAGTGTCAAAAGGTGTTTTTCTGCAATGAAACTAGTGAAGCCAGCAACTAGCAACCGCATTGGACTAGCAACTGCATTGGATACCAATTTCTAAGTGATTGTGATGCAACCTGGATGACCGTCCCGGATCTGAACATGACCAAAGACATGGACGCGGCTAATGGATTGAGCCAAACTCCAAGACTAGTACCGGGAGCCAAGACACAGAGCAACAACGCATCAAGGACCCTCCAGATTAAGTGTAACATGTTGGCCCAAAGGATTGTCCGAGAGCATGAGCTAAATAATCAAAGGATTGTCCGAGAGTGTGAGTTGCATGATCAAGACCAGTGTCCAAGGAATCCACCGATATCGTCAAAAGCAATCCGAGCGGTCTTCACCATTACCCGAGGGTGAAGACACCAAAGTCATTAAAAGGAGTTATACTCTGTTTCCTACTTCCGGTTTTTCCCAATGGGTTGTTTTAATGAGACACCAAGCTCTAATGCATCACCATGTCCTTCCAAATGACGTGGGATCATATCCTTTCTTTTGAACTTTCTAGTGAACGTTGTCTTTGCTTTTTCTAAAGGTTATATGTGTGCCTTAGCTTTACCAACATGTTAGGGTTTTGTGTCTCCCTTTATATAAGCTAGCTTATATAAACTCATAGAATCCTCACAAGTAATTAAGACTTGCTTGAATAAACGAAAGATTTTCCTTCATCTTGTCTCACTCTTCATTTCTCCGATAGCGATTAGCAAGAGAATTTAAAAACTCTAGAAGACTTTGAATTATGGATTCGTCTCTTCTAACAGCCGTATCACGAGTCCTTCCATAGCTAGTGTGTCGCTACATCATTCTGTCGCTAGCCACCGGAGTAGATCACCGAAAAAGTCGTCTTTCCTTAAGCTAGCAACCATCGCTTACATCTCAAGCCAGCGAGATAGATCACCGAGAGGGTCATCTATCGTTAACTTAAACCCTTATCCGCCAAACGAAACCGCAACCGTTTCCTTATTGTCCATGTTTCCGCAGTTCGTGATCTGAAGCCATCGGTCCGTCCGTCTGTTCCATCTGTTTGTCCGTCGTATCATTGTTCCAAAAGGTTCTTCAGTCTATGATTGTATCTATCCTTGTTCTCATGTTTTAAATCTATTTAAAAAATAAAAAACAAAGAAATATGGGGTTTATTCATCGTTGTTCTTCGTGTTCTTAATCTTGTTCATCGTGTTCTTGTTGATTTTTTATTTGTGTTGAGTTTTTGATTCGATAAAGTCGTTTACTTTAAGTCGTTTGTTGTATTGTGGCCTTGAAAACCACGTGTTTGTTCTTTAGTGTTAGGCGTGTGAGGCTACTTTTAATTTGGTCCAAGGTTGTATTTTGCTTTTTGCAATTAATTAGCTATTGTCGTTTGAATTTTAAAGTTGTTATATACAACCTTATCCTAAATTCAAACACGTCACTAAATCCAACGAGTGATTGTTTGTTAGGTACCATCGTCGGTCATCGACCATACCGCCAGTGTACACCACACATGCCAGCTACCGTTAGCCGACTACAACATCCGTTCGTACCAGCCAATGTTGACCATCTGCACCACTTCATCGTGCTATCAACCGTTGACCGTCTAATTCATCCACTCGTGCTAGCCAACGTTGACCAACCGTACCACCTTATCGTGTCATCCAAAGTTAACCGTCCGAGTCATCCAGTTGTGCTAGCCAATGTTGAACGTCCGTAACACCTTGTCGTACAACATGAGTTAACCATCCGTGTCATCCGATCATGCCACCAACGTTAACCGTCTATGTTCTGAGACAACTCATCCCGTGGACCCCATTAACCGTTCGCTAGGTGCCCCAACGGACCGTTTGTGGACTCTGCTAGCCCCCCGCTAGCCGTCCCAACGGACCCCAAGCTGGCCCTGCAGGACATCGATCCTAACCCATCACTGTGGATATCCAAATCCACCAGTAGGTTATTGGTGACCCAGGCGTTCCTCGAACCCTGGTCCTCACCCTTTAACAACCTTCCCACAGGACAAGCTGTCACCAATTGACCTGCAGATTAATTGGTGACAGTTTGTCCTGTGGGAAGGTTGTTAAAGGGTGGGGACCAGGGTTCGAGGAACGCCTGGCGCACTAATAACCTACTGGTGGATTTGGATGATTAGTTCTATTTCCACGTTGAGGGGTTAGGATCGATGCCCTGCAGGGCCAGCTTGGGTCCATTGGGACGGCTAGCGGGGGGGCTACAAGGGTCCACGGACGGTCCGTTGGGGCAGCTAACGGGGGCTAGTGGGGTCCACGGGACGGGTTGTCACAGTTACCCACTGTGCCACCAATGTTAACTGTATGTGTCACCCACCGTGCCACCAACCTTAACCGTCTATGACATCCCATCGTACCACCAATGTTAACTTTTTGTCCCTTCCATCGTGGCATCCAAGTTAGCCACCATACCATCTTCTGAACAAACGACGATACTTCTGATCACTAGTTCCGACAACGACCACCGCTGAAGCCGCTTTTCTGGCCAGTTTTCCAGTAACCATACTATAGGTCCATTAATGGACAATCCTTGTCCATCTATGGAGGTCCCAATGCCAATACCGGATATTGTGGGTACTTTGATGGCCCTTCGTAACAACATGGGTTAGATTGTAGAAAGGTTGACATGACTTAAGATTAGCCAATGTCAACCCGACGCTCCCGTACCACTTATCAACCGTCAGCTATATCATGATCCGAAGATGAATGATCTATCTGACAAAGCTTATGAACCACCCAAAAGGAGAGCAAGACCGAGATATAGGTTTGATGAACGTTATTATGATCGTCAAGCTCCGCGACCACCTGAACCAGGACATAAGCTCACGACACCTACATATGCTGGGAAGGAAGATCGGAAAGCATACCTTAATTGGCAGAGTCACATGGACCATGTCTTCTTGTGCTATCACTACAAAGAGAAACAGAAGGTTGCTTATATTGCAGCTCAACTCACGGATTATGCTCTTACATGGTGGGACCGTGACTTAGTCGAAGAAGGAACCGAGCGGAACCCATTCCAACTTGGAACGCTATGAAGGCTATCGTGAGGAGACATTATGTTCCACTCATGTACCACCGCGAGCTGCAAAAAAAAGTTGGAGGCTATCTTAAGGAACCAAGAGCGTGGAAGAGTACTATGAGGAGTTCAAACATTTACGGAACCAATTTCAATTGGACGAATCGGAAGAAGCTCTTATGGCTCAATTCGTGGATAGGCTACAAGATCAGATCACTAGTAAGGTTTAGAGGCAACAGTATGCAGGTTTCGAAGAACTATTGCACCTCACTATGAAAATCGAACAACAAATCAAGAGGAAGGTTGCAAGTGTTTGTCGTAACCGGTACCTAATGCATCACAATTCCACAATTCTAATCGAGGCCAAGAAATAATTAAGCAAGCTATTGTGGAGACTTGGTTCAAACCAAAGGAGCAAACAAGGGACGACCGCCAAGATCCAAGGGGGCAAATCAATTCAATGACCTAAGGAGTTGAGACATTGAGTGTTTCAAATATCATGGAAGGGACCATTATACAAGAGACTATCCGAACCAGCGGACCGGGATCATTACCGCATCCGGAGAAGTTGTAAAAGATGAGACTTAACCGGTCAAGAAGGAAGAAGGGATGTACCTTGAAGAAGCCATTGTTGAACCGTACATTGGGGAACTGCTCATGATACAACGAATCCTCAGAACCAATCAAGCTCTGGACGATACAAACCAACGGGACAACATCTTCCACATCTGATGCATGGTAAGCGAGAAGGTTTTTGGTTTGATCATAGATGGGGGCTCTTCCACTAATGTAGCAAGCTCTTATATGGTCAAGAAACTTTCTTTTAACACCACAAACCACCTCAATCCTTATAAGCTTAAATGGTTGACAAGACCTTGATCCAAGTCATGAGCAAGTCACGGTTCCGTTTAGTGTGGTTCCAATGCAAGCTGGCCACCTCTTATCGGGGAGTCCTTGGCAGTTTGACAAGGGAACTTCACATTGTGTCCACACCAACCAATACTCCTTTGTTCATGATAATAAACACCTTAGCTTGAATTATATCACCCACTCAGGTGAATGAAATGCAAGCCAAGTTGTCTAAGGACACTAGCACTAAAATAAACTTCTTAATTAATTCTAGTGATATTAAAAAGTCTCTTAGTGATTCTTCTTGTAATGTACCACTCATGGTGTTTAAAGATGTTTAAAGTATAGGGACCAAGGAGTATTACTTGCTGGATGGAGTCAAGCCTCTTATTAAGAAGTGTAATCTGAGGGCCAAAAGGGTTGTCCGAGAGCATGAGCTGCATGATCAAATGATTGTCCGAGAGTGTGAGCTTCATGTTCAAGACCAATGTCTAAGGAATCCACGAATAGCGTCTGAAGCCACTTGAACGGTCTTCACCATTACCCAATGGCAAAGTCACTAAAGTCATTAGAAGGAGTTGTACTCTTTTTTCTACTTCAGATTTTTTCCAATGGGTTAACCGAAAGAGATTTTAATGAGACAACAAGCTCTAATACATCACCACGTCCTTTTAAATGACGTGGTGATCCTATCCTTTTATTTTTTTTTTCTTTTCAGCTTTCTAGTGACAATTAGCTTTTCTTTATCTAGAGGCCATGTGTGTATCTTAGCTTTGACCACATGTTAGGGTTTTGTGTCTCCCTTTATGTTAGCTAGCCTATATAAAAGCATAGAATCCTAACATGTAATTGTGACTTGTTTGAATAAACAAAAATTTTGGCTTATATTGTTTGAACATACTTGTTTGAATGTTTTAGTTGTGAGTGTGTGGAATCTATTTTGTTTTGTGGACTCGCAACTAAAACATTCTTATCAATTCCTTCACACCAATATTGTCTCTATTTGTTTTTCATCTCTTTTTCGTCCTCCCTTTCCATGTTCATTAATCATTTTTCCATTCGTCAGCTGTCTAGTTTCCATGTCTACAATCCAGTTTAAGCCCATTTACAAATATATTAGGCTTTCATTGAGCCAAATAAGGAGTCCCCTTTGAATTTTGGGACTCTTGCGTATCCGCTAGTATCACGACTGGATTGGATATGTGATAGCACACGTAGACGAACCTCAAGCAATCATCATCACTCGAAGCTTTATATGACTTCTCTTTGATTCTCCTCTCCAAATAAAAATCCCAAATTGAAGAGAAGAAACAAAACTTCTTCCTTCGATTCAAAGGTCCTTACTTTTTCTTCATAATCGAGTTTCGAAAAATCGAACTTTTATTCTCCAAAATCATCCAAGTTTCTTTCAGAGAGCGTCAATGGCGACCACATCTTCAAACCCATTACTTCTTTCTTCAAATTTCCTCGGTTCCCGAATCATAATCTCAGCTCCAACCCCTAAAACCACCACAAAGTCTGTTCCTTTCTCAGTCATCTCTCGTAGAAGATACCAAATTTCTCAATCGGAAAAGCTGATGAAATCGTTGCCATCACAAGCTGCGTTAGCGGCTGTGTTGTTCTCGTCTTCGTCTTTACAAGCTTTAGCAGTTAACGAGCCAGTTCAGCCACCAGCACCTGCTCCGACCATTGCTGTTGAAGCTCAGGCGACAAACCCGAATCTCTCGTTTGGTCAGAACGTTTTAATGACAGCACCGAACCCACAACAAGCTCAATCATCGGATCTTCCTGATGGAACGCAGTGGCGATACAGTGAGTTTCTAAACGCGGTGAAGAAAGGTAAAGTTGAGAGAGTGAAATTTAGCAAAGATGGTTCTGTTCTTCAGCTTACAGCTGTTGATAACAGACGTGCTTCTGTCATTGTTCCTAACGATCCGGATTTGATTGATATCTTGGCCATGAATGGAGTCGACATATCGGTTTCAGGAGAATCTGGAAATGGATTGTTTGATTTCATTGGAAATTTGCTTTTTCCTTTGTTGGCTTTTGGAGGATTGTTTTATCTCTTCAGGGGAGGTCAGGGAGGTGCTGGTGGTCCTGGAGGTTTAGGAGGTCCTATGGATTTCGGAAGATCCAAGTCCAAGTTTCAGGAAGTGCCAGAGACTGGGGTAACATTTGGAGATGTTGCTGGAGCTGATCAAGCTAAGCTTGAGTTGCAAGAAGTGGTTGACTTCTTGAAGAATCCTGATAAGTACACAGCTTTAGGTGCTAAGATCCCTAAAGGTTGTTTGTTGGTTGGTCCACCGGGTACGGGGAAGACGCTTTTGGCTAGAGCTGTAGCTGGAGAAGCAGGAGTGCCCTTCTTTTCGTGTGCTGCTTCGGAGTTTGTTGAGCTTTTTGTTGGTGTGGGTGCGTCTAGAGTTAGGGATTTGTTTGAGAAGGCGAAATCGAAAGCTCCCTGCATTGTGTTTATTGATGAGATTGATGCTGTTGGTAGGCAACGAGGAGCTGGGATGGGAGGTGGAAATGATGAGAGAGAACAGACGATTAATCAGCTTTTGACTGAGATGGATGGATTTTCTGGTAATTCCGGTGTCATTGTGTTGGCTGCAACCAACAGACCTGATGTTCTTGACTCCGCACTGCTGAGACCAGGTAGATTTGACCGGCAAGTCACAGTGGATAGGCCTGATGTAGCCGGAAGAGTCAAGATCCTTCAGGTTACTTCCTTGTTTCTCGTGTTTGGTTGAGTGAAACAATGGAGACAATGTGATAAATAACGTTGTTCCGTTTATTGCAGGTGCATTCTAGAGGGAAGGCTATTGGAAAGGATGTTGATTACGAAAAGGTTGCAAGGAGAACTCCGGGTTTTACTGGAGCGGATTTGCAGAACCTGATGAATGAGGCTGCGATTCTTGCCGCTAGACGTGAGCTAAAGGAGATAAGCAAGGATGAAATATCCGATGCTCTTGAGAGGATCATTGCTGGCCCTGAGAAGAAGAACGCCGTTGTCTCGGAGGAGAAGAAAAGACTTGTTGCTTACCATGGTTAGATATTACTTCTCCAAGCGTTTTCTTATTCTGGTTGTTTTTTTATGTGTGTTGACTACTTACTTTTTTAACAAAATTGGAATTTGCAGAGGCTGGGCATGCTTTAGTTGGTGCACTTATGCCGGAGTATGATCCAGTGGCCAAGATATCGATTATTCCCCGTGGCCAAGCTGGTGGGCTCACCTTTTTTGCACCTAGCGAAGAGAGACTTGAGTCTGGATTATATAGCAGAAGTTACCTTGAGAACCAAATGGCTGTTGCACTTGGTGGAAGGTTAGTTTACAGCTGAAACTTTGCTGGTTTTCGAATTTACAAGAATAGACTCCACAAGTGTTTAAACAATCTTTATTATGTTTCGGCTATGGTAGAGTTGCAGAGGAGGTGATCTTTGGAACAGAGAATGTTACAACCGGAGCATCAAATGATTTCATGCAAGTGTCGCGGGTGGCTCGCCAAATGGTTGAGAGATTCGGGTTCAGCAAAAAGATTGGACAAGTTGCAGTTGGTGGAGCAGGAGGAAACCCTTTCTTGGGTCAAAGTGTATATATCTAAACTCGGTACTGTACTCACACACAGCATGATGTTTCCAGCTCTCGAGACATTGTTTTATTTGTTTTGCAGATGTCATCGCAAAAGGATTACTCAATGGCAACAGCCGACGTTGTGGATGCGGAAGTGAGAGAGTTGGTGGAGAAGGCATACGCAAGAGCGACTGAGATCGTAACCACACAAATTGATATCCTACACAAGCTCGCTCAGCTCCTGATGGAGAAAGAAACTGTGGATGGAGAAGAGTTCATGAGCCTTTTCATTGATGGTCAAGCTGAGTTGTATGTTTCTTAAGCCAACAAAATTGGATTGTAATAATAATACAGTTAGCCTCATTCTATACATACTGTATGTTAATATACAATGACATGGTCAGATACGTTTCTTTCTCGTAGTTGCCATACTCATCACTTTTGTTAAACAATACGACCGCTACTTATAAACGCTAGAATACACGCTAATTATCGATTGGTGAAGCCAAGTACACATGGTTGTTGATCTTTGGAACCACGAGTTTTCCCCACATCTCAAGATCCACTTCCAAATATTATAAACATTTGCCTATTTTGCGTGTTCGTCTTCTGATCATGGCACGTGTTGAGGTATGTAAACGTGTCTGGAAACCCACTTTCATACTAATAGACATAGACCAACCACGGTGTCGACATCAAGACAAAGTGATAATGGAAGAAGAAAAACACAAGAAAGAGGAAGGAAAAGATAAGTACGAGCCACATGAGCATCAACCACCGTATATCTCGCAGATGCAACCGGTGACGTACGAAGCTTACGGAGGTGGCCTCTACGGTAAGGACGATGAGAAAGAGGGAAAAGATGTAGAGAAAGAGCCTATGCAACATAAACCACCGGCCAGTGAGACACAGAGCGCAGATGGTCCTGATGAGGTAAAGTCGCTGACGCCGAAACACAAGCAACCAGCTTCTTCCGGCGATAGAGACATTGACATCACTGGCCAGTCTTACATTCAGTGAGGTAGTGCTTTTTTTTTTTGTGTTGTAATGTCTAATTAGTTTCTTTCATGGTCTTTTACTTGACATGTCACATGTCTACAAGCAAGCAAGGTTTTTGTTTTGTTCTTTTCTTTTTGTCTAAAACAGTATGAACGAACAAACATGGTGCTTGCCTGTAGAGCAAACAAGTAAAAAGAGAATGTAGTGTGAGAATTGCAAGCAAGAAACTATGTTCTTCTTACGTTTGTATTTCATGGTTAAAGGCCAACGCAACGTTTGCCGAAGCTGGTACGAAGCACATTCTAAGTTATGTACCATGTGATTCACATATAAGCTAAACCGATACTAGTACTAGGTATATCCCAAAGATGATAAAACATTTGGAGAAGGAGAATATGGAATACGACCAATAAACATCTATAGCACCGACGAGATAGACAAAAGTTGTACAAGCTGCAAATTATTGCCAGGAACTAATCAGACAGGTTGTGAGGGTTTTAAAACCATTGGCAGTCAATGTCATTATTACCAAACATGTGAAGTTATCACGTTTTACAACATACTTATATGTCTTTTTTAGATACCACATGGTGCAGATGACTTTTTATGTAGGTGCCCAAATCCTTCAGCTAAGCTTCTTCAATCAGCCTGAACCAGATGAAACAAGCAAATAATGATTTAGCCCCCTATACCGGTAAAAGTAACAGAATAAAAATCATTACAACAATGCTGTAACGAGCGTTGAAAATAGACTTCTTAGATGATGTTCATTGGACAAACTGACTATTGACAACCTCAAGTTACCAGAATGGGATATAAAAACAATTGAATGGAATGTGTGACAGCTATACATTAATGTTTCAAATAGCAAACTACTATGGACTGAGACAAACAAAAAGTCTCAAAATGATCAAGAAGCTTATGGAAAGAATATTAGAAACTTATTTCAGCTATCATCAATCATGTTCCAGTAGAGAGACTGGGTAGTGTATGAATAAGAGGGAAAAGAGGTTCCTGTCACTCTTTAAGACCTTCCAATTACACAAACAATTAGAAAAGACATTTCAGTGGAAAAAGAATGATCATAGAGAATCGTTTCAATCATTCTAATTCATTCCGAGCAAAAAAGTTTGCTAGTTTTAGAGGACCAACTTTTTCTTTGTACTATGGGAGCCTAACCATATCTATCTGTGCTTTGGATGTTCGGAAACAATATCAATAAAAACTTCCAATAAAAATTTTGTACGCTGCTCCGTTACTAACTACAACCTCTGAATTTTGCCAAAATTTCTGGAAAATCATAACTTGAAGCTAACACATAGGCTACTCTAAATTTAGTACCAAACAGCAAAACAGAGTCGATTAAATTCTATGACACAAAAAGCAAGTGAATGGGAAGAGTAATAGAATACGAAACTCGACCTGGTCTGACCCTTTTTCTATAAATCTAATTTGCGATGTCCAAACTATTTTCTTTAAAGAAGCCAAACCATATCTATCTATGCTTTGGATACTGTGGAACAAAATCAAAACCCTCAAGTAGCTTTTCAGGTTCTTATAGCAATGGCTTTTGTCGGTGCAGACTAAACCATTCACAGGTCTATAACTAACTACAATCTCTGAATTTTGTAAAATTACGCAAACCAAATCATAGGTTTTAATCACAACAAAAATCAAACCCTAAGAAGCTTCTCAGGTTTTTTAATAACAATGGCTTTTCACAGGTTCCACAATTGAAATCAAATATCCAAATTCTGCAATTCACATCTCAATTTCGCTAAATTCTCCGAAAAACTCAAATCAAAAGCCAAAAGCCAACACAAAGAGGTCTTTTTTAAATCGAATTAATCATCGCAAACAAAAGAATCGAAAGAGAGAGAGAGCAAAACCTAGTTGTAGTAAAGCTCAAGACCCATGCCGTCATGGATCTCATAGTCCTTGAGAGTGATATGATCCTTGTAGATGTTGTACCACTTCTGAATTCGAATCTTCTCCGCTCGTGTTCCGGTCTGCGCCGCCACAAGCTTCTTCAGATCACCGATCGTGTCATCTTCGTTGCACTTCACCCTCACTTTCTTCCCCAAACGATCGTTGAGAACCACCTCGATCATCTTCTTCGCTCTTTCTACAAGTACAAAAACCCTAGCCCCCAAATTTCGAATCCTCTCAAAAAGTAAAGCGATTTGAGCTTTCTAATGGTTATGGGTCGTCCGGGACTCGAGACTTTTATTTATATAGACTTCTTTTAAGTCGGTTTATTATTTATTTATCTATATTAACATTTTTAAGTATATTTTAATTTATATGTTGAAGTTTATCTTATTTAATTTGTTTATTTGCAACATTAACCTTTACAAATTTTTCTATAATAATATTTCATAGAAGCTCAATTAATCGAACTATTTAAATCGACCTAATTTTGTTATATTTATTGCCATAAAAAGCTTGACAATATCTATACATTTGAAGTTTTCCAAAAACAATTCTACCCATTTATTTTTTAATTCTATAAATAATTTACATATCTATTTTATTAGATTTTTAAGATTGTATGATCTCTTAAATTTAAAATCTATATACACATTTTTGAAGTATATTTTGGTTCTACCTTTAAATTATATTTATTTACAAAAATTGTTTACAAAGTTAATTATTATAAATTTGCACAAAACTCAATAATAAAAATATGGTAAGTCGTCGACCAAATCTATTAAAATTGTTAATGAATAAAAAATTGGACTTAAATGTCGATTTGTTAAGGAAATATAGCCAAAATCTTAATAACATTTTTTCCACAATTATCTCTACGAAATTATACCTTTTTAAAAAAATTATAATTTAACTATTTTACACAAAAAATAGAAACTAGAATATCTTTGCTTCTTTTTGTCGTTTATTATTATTAATTGAAAATATTATACATTAAACACATTTACCTTTTACATACAATCGTTATCAAAAATCCTAATCAAAACAAATAAATCATAATGTTTTTGGAAATATGATCAAAACTAATCATTTAACCTACTTGATCACCAAGCATATCTAAACCCGACGACATCTACATATATACGTCTAAACAAAGTTAAACACACCATCACCTAAAGCGACAAACACATACTAAAAACATTGTTAGAGAGATGGTTGTTTCATTATTGAAACCTTACATAGCCATATGGTGCGTTCAAGTAAAATTCATGTATTCACTGTAAAAAAGCAAAGAGGGAGACTTTTGAAATAAGTCATACTATTAGTCTATAACAAGCCAAATCACAGTACTTCCTAATGCAGCTTCGGCCGGTAATATGAGATCTATGATATTTTTCCTATATTCTTGAGCTTAAGGTCTTTTTTTTTTAGATTGTGGATATTAAGCTCATGTCTATAAATTTGTGACTTATGCAGATGGATAAGGTGTGCACTTTTGTCCGAAAGGCTGCATATGTTCCTCCTGAATTTCCGTAAGAGTTTTATGTAAGACCAAATTTTGACCATTATGTGATGATATATGGACATTTTGGTTTTGAAGTAGCCTCTTAGTTAGAACAATTTTTCTATAATTGGAAATAAACCAGGGTCATGTCTGCCTCATGTCAAAGCAATGACTAAAGGGTATGACTTATTGCAACTCCAATTAAACTATAATAATTGGTCTCTTGATTTTAATTTGCAGTCTCCAAAGCAAAAGACTATCAAGAAGACCCATAAGGACGAATAAGCTGGATTTAATATACAAGCAAATATGATGGTTGGATTTAGTGGAGTAAAGTAGTTGATTACCTTTAAATGGTTAAAAGAATTATACAATGAAGTCCATATTCATCAACATGCAATTATTTACAAAGTAGTACATAAGATTATTAGCTTTATAGAGTACAAGATGAGCCAAAAACATACACTTTCCATTTCGAAAGTGATTAAAGACCTCACGCAATTCCCACGGAAAAAGAGTCAAAGCAAGGTAGAAAAATGGGAAACTTATCATAGTCTTGCATCTCACAAATACGAACAGAGGAAAAAGATTGAATTAAGCTTGAGCTCTTAATCGATGAAAACATTTTTTCAAATCACACACAGTTTTGTCTTCACCGCCATTAGAAATCCTCCATCGTCATCAAAAAATTACTGATCTCGCACCAATTCCGTCGATTACTCACCGAAGGACACATGCACTACCTCATCTGTTGCAGAGACAATCAAACACCATTAGGTACTTTTTTTGGGATGGATCAGCGATGAAGGTGCAGAGGCGTCAAAAGGTTGGAAAGAGATGACAAAGGTTAATTGGGCTTTTCTTGTAGTATTATGGTTCATGATTGGGTTTTGTTTTAATGGGTTTGATTAAAAAAATTAAACTTAGTATAATTGTATATCGTACTAAAACTAAAAAACGTGCAAAATCTTACAAAATTATAATTTAAAATTTTAAACATTTACATTTTTAAATATTATTATTGATATCAACTTAATAAGAACTTTAAAATATTATGAATATGTAAATTTATAAAATCATTCAAAATACTATAGAATGTGGTATATGACAGGACGGGTTTCAAAGAAGACGGTTTGAAATGATATTAATAGACATTTAAAAATATTATTAACTCAGTACTAAAATCCAGGTTAAATCTTCATTTTATATTTTGGTCAATACTACGAATATTAAAATATTTGATATATCAAATCAAGTTGATTTAACTAATATTGTGTAAAATAGTTACTCATTAGCAATATTGTGACTTAATCAAATAATAGCGTATAAATTACTTATTATTTATTTATATTAATTATTTTTTTTCTAATAATTAACAATCCAAATAGAATCATAAACACTAGACAAAACAAACCAAATATAACAAACAAATTAAAGTTAAAATTATAATTTTGTAGTACAAAAATTATCCCGCGGTGTACTGCGGGTTAAAATCTAGTTTTTGATCAAAAATTGTAAAAATTCGCTGTGAGGGTTATTAAGAAAATTCAATATTTTACTTTTTACTTTTATATATTTATTTATTTTTTGTCGGCAGCAAGTTTTTATTTGATAAAACAGTAATTTACATCATGATATTACATAAGTTGACTTACTTATTCTAGCTTCCTTAGTTAACTTATTAGCGTTTGTGTTTACATTACGGGGAATCTTAACAAAAGAAATGCTAGTATAGGTTCGACTAAGATTCATAATGTCCTACAGATAAGTGGTAAGAAAAGAGTGTTCATCCTGGTACTTTTGCTCTTTTTCCATGATATGACTAAGCTTTTGAAATAAGGTGGATGCATCTCCACAAAACATCACGTTGTTGTACCCAAGCCTTTTAACATGACAAACAGCTGACATTAATGCTTCAGCTTCAACTTTAAGAGATGTATTCGTTGGATAACTTGGGTTGATGGATGCCGTGCCTTGAAAAATAATTTGATTATTTGTGTTATAAAGAACCCTGCCAATTCCTGCAATTTCAGAAGGAGAGATCCATGATCTATCGACAAAGCAATAATACTCATTGGCATGCAAATTAAGCTCTCCTTTGCTTAAGATTTTGTTAAAATCTGTTTTTCTGTCTTTTGGGATTTTTCAGTCTCTGCATTTTCTTGATTGTATAATAAGCTATCTTTCCACTGTTGTAAATCCATAAAAGCTTTATTGATAATGTCTGGAATTGATTGTTTTTATTGTTGAACAGAAGATTGTTTCTTGCTTTCCATATATGCAAGCCAATGAAAGGGAAAACGCTTGCATCCTTTCTTTGGTTGTTATTAAAACTTAGCAAGAAATTTACGTTCTGATGGACTGAGTTTGAAAAAGGAGATGTACCTGAGAGATAAGATCCAAGGGAATGGTTCCAGATTGGGTTCCTTCTGTTCACAGGAATCATCCTTCAGCTAAACGTGCTCAAGTTGTGTATAAGATTGTTTAGGGTATCCGGTTTGATCTAAGACAACTGATTTATGATCAAATTATGAATATGAGTTGGAACGATGCTACCCGCTGTGTGGTTTTTCCAAAAACAATTTTTGAGACACTTAAGTGTCAGGAGGGTTCGCTTGAATGGACAGATGGTGAAGAAGAAGGGTTGGCTGAGTATTATACTAAAGATGTCAGAATTGGACATGCTTATGCAGTCAAGCATAACTTGTTTCCAGTGAGTGAGGAACCGGTACTAACTTCTCCGTCTAGAATGCAAGCAGGTGAAGGAATCATCCAGAATCGAAATAAAGATGCTATTACTCCCCCAGAATCATAGCTCTCTCAGAATTGTTGCTCCCCCAGCCTTGACATCATTGACAAACCGTCTCCCCCTGCTTGAGAGCACAAAAGTTAAAAACAATCTCAAAGCAGTTTTGACAAAGGATGGTTCTGTATCAGCCTGTGAACTACATCAGTTAGTCTCTGAAGTGCCTGAGCAGTATCCACCAATGCTCCATATGAAACCTCCTCGTTTTCTTGACCAATCTGCGGCACACAAATGCTACCTAGTTGAATCACATTAGCCGTAGAAGAAGATCCTTCACCTGCTTGCATTCTAGACGGAGAAGTTAGTACCGGTTCCTCACTCACTGGAAACAAGTTATGCTTGACTGCATAAGCATGTCCAGTTCTGATATCTTTAGTATAACACCGAATTTGCCCGATGTGGAGGCAATCAAGAAAGCCGCTCAGATGTTCCCCTAACCCAACCCGGGAACGGACCGGAGGTTCTTCTTCACCATCTGTCCATTCAAGCGAACCCTCCTGACACTTAAGTGTCTCAAAAATTGTTTTTGGAAAAACCACACAGCGGGTAGCATCGTTCCAACTCATATTCATAATTTGATCATAAATCAGTTGTCCTAGATCAAACCGGATACCCTGAACAATCTTATACACAAGTTGAGCACGTTTAACTAAAGGATGATTCCTGTGACTCAAGCTGCTTCCTTCTCAGCTTGAGTCAATGATTCAAGATTAAACGCTTCATTAATAATCCTAGTAGAAAACTCATACCAACGTCCTCTCACAAAAACCTGAATACCATCCCTAGCTTTTTCATTCGGCAAATTAGCATAAAACTCGCACACCACTTCTTTGACATACACATAAAGATCTTGTACTGAACCATGCAATCCTAAATCCATAATCTTACTAATAAACCCAAATTCATCAGGTTGAGAAAAATCCAGTTGTCTCTCAGCCGTAATTTTTCTAGAGAAAAATTTGGAATACCTTGCTTGAGCAGCATTTGACACAAACAGATCAGACCGAAACCTGGTCTTAGCACGAACATTCCTACTGCTAGGTTCATCAGCTCTCAATCGTTTAGCCTTGGAAGTAGACCCCTTCCTTTTGACAGACACACCAACAAACTGTTTCTTCTTTCTTTGTATCTCCGTGTTACGCTCGAGTTGCTCTTGTACAGAAACCTCTTCAAATCCAAACTCGTCAGAATCAGAGACCACTTCTTTGCCTTTTTCTTTTCCATGAAACTCCATTTCCTCATCATTAGAATTTTCCTTATCGGATTCTCGATTAGATCCAAAAGACATGATTCGAGACTGATCTTCATCATCACTTGCTTCATCAATTAGTTGAGGTTGATTTATATCACCATTAATCCGAGACACATGAGGATTTCTTCTTCCTCGCACCAATCCACTCCGATTTGTTTTCACCATCCTCCTCACCGTTTTTTTTTCTTAAAAGAAAAGTTTCGATACACTCGATGCTTTGAAAAGAATATTTTAATAACCTCAATATCTCTCTTCTTTTCCATCATATCTCGAACAATTCCCTTTAAAAAAAACTGAATCCATGATATCAGTTTTCTCCTTAACCACAATTAAAAAACCACACACCAATTAAGCTATCTCGAAATTAAGCTGAACCAACATATCATTACAACATCCTTCTGTATCAGCTCTTGAGTCATCTTGAGTATGACTCACATCTCACAAACCTCGATTGAGTTTCTTAAAGTTGAAAACCGATTAAAGTCCAAAGCTTTTGTAAATATGTCAGCTAACTGTTCTTCATTATCAATATGCTCAACTAACACTTGCTTTCTTTTAACTAGCTCTCTGATGAAGTGATGTCTTACATCAATATGCTTGGTTCTTGAGTGTTGAACTGGATTTTTTGAAATATCTATTGCACTCTTGTTATCACAATATACTTGCAGAACTCCAGAATCCATACCATAATCTGCTGACATCTGCTTCATCAACAATAATTGAGTACAACAACTCCCCATTGCAATATATTCTGATTCAGCTGTAGATAAAGATACTGAATTTTGTTTCTTACTCAACCAGGCTATTAGATTGTTGCCTAGGAAAAAACATCCTCCACTTGTGCTTTTTCGATCTGTTACACTCCCTACATAATCTGCATCACAATATCCTACCAAGCCTCTATTTGATCCTTTAGAGTACCAAATTCCAAGATCAACAATCCCTTTCACATACTTAATAATTCGTTTGACAGCTTCTAGATGTGATTGTTTAGGATTTTGACTCATACCTAGCACACATACCGACACTAAAACACAAATCAGGCCTACTAGCAGTGAGATATAACAAACTACCGATCATTCCTCTGTACTGCTTGACATCTACATCCTTACCATCAACATGTTTTGATAGTTTTAATGAAGTACTCATAGGTATCTTGGCCTCTTTACATTTATCCATCTGAAACTTCTTAAGAAGTTGTCATGCATAAGTACTTTGCGAAATAAAGATTCCTTGATCAGACTGATTAATATGCAACCCAAGAAAATATTTAATCTCACCAACCAAGCTCATCTCAAATTCTTGCGTCATACAGTCCACAAAGTTGTCCACCAACTTCTTTGAAGTACTCCCAAAGATAATATCATCAACATAAATCTGAACCATCATGATGTCACCTTCTTGTTCTAAAATGAACAAAGTTTTGTCCACACTTCCTCTGTTGTAACCCTTCTCCATAAGAAAACTAGTTAACCTTTCATACCAAGCTCTTGGAGCTTGCTTCAATCCATAAAGAGCTTTCTTTAACTTGTACACATAATCAGGCTTAACTGGATCTTCAAAACCTTTGGGTTGTTTAGCATATACTTCCTCTTGCAAGATCCCATTTAGAAAAGCACCTTTGACATCCATCTGGTACACATTGAAATTCAGAATGCACACCATTCCCAGAAACAGTCTAATCGATTCAAGTCTTGCTACTGGAGCACATGTCTCTTCAAAGTCTACTCCTTCAATCTGCGTATACCCTTGTGCAACCAATCTTGCTTTGTTGCGAACCACAACTACACTCTCATCAATCTTATTTTTGAAATCCATTTAGTCCCAATGATATTCACATCTATTGATCTACGAACCAGCTCCCAAACATCATTCCGTTCAAACTGTTCTAATTTTTCATCCATGGCAATTATCCAAAAGTCATCTTGAATAGCTTCTATGTGATTCTTTGGTTCAATCATTGACACAAATTAAAGCACTCATAAAAGACAGTTTCTAGAGATGCAAAGTGACTTGTCATCTTTTTGAAATCAATCTGAACTCCCCGAGTCTTCATTCTTTCATTTATGCTTCCAATAACATTTGATGCAGAATGATTTTTGTGTACTTGCTGTGTCTCCTTCTGCTTCATGCTAGATATGTCTGGTTCATAATCATTCACTTCTTCCCTAGTTAACTGTTCTGACTCTGTATCACTATCTGATTCTCCTTTAAGGTCGTTAACCACTGAATGATCATCAAACACCACATTTACTGACTCCATTATCAGACTTGTGCGTTTATTATAAATTCTAAAAGCTGTACTACTTTCAGAATAGCCAAGAAACATTCCTTCATCACTCCTTGAATCAAACTTACCAAAATAATCTTTGTCGTTCAGGATATAGAACTTACACCAAAAAACATGAAAATAGCTAAGATTTGGAGTTTTTCCTTTCCATAATTCATATGGTGTTTTGGATGTATCTCTTCGAACATAAACCTATTGACAATGTAACAAGCAGTATTCAAGGCTTCTGCCCAAAATTTCTTAGGCACTTGATTTCCATGAATCATTGCTCTTGCCATCTCTTGCAAAGTTCTGTTTTTCCTTTCTACCACACCATTCTGTTGAGGAGTTCTAGGTGCTGAGAATTGATGTATAATCCCATGTTGTTCACAAAAATCTTTCATTGACTCATTTTGAAACTCTCCACCATGATCACTTCGAATTTTCTTTATTCCCCCACGCTTTTATTAGCTGAAGTGCTAAGATTCTGAAACTGTCAACCTTATCAGATTTTTCACGGATGAAACGCACTCATGTGTACCTCGAAAAATCATCAACCAGAACAAACACATACTTCTTTCCAGCCATGCTTTCAACCTGCATTGGTCCCATCAAATCCATGTGAACCAATTCTAACACTGATTTTGACTGAATGTCTGGAACCTTCTTGTGTTGAACCTTAACTTGCTTCACTTGATTGCATGGGCCACACACCATACCATCTTCTCCTTTGAGATGGGAAACTCCTCGTACTATCTCTTTATTGACCAGAGTAGACAGATTTCTTACATTCATATGTCCAAGTCTTTGGTGCCATAAATTCATATTGCCTTGAGCACTGTAACATTTAAGTGGCTGCTTCTCACACATGTAACAATTATTTCTCGATCTTACTCCGTATAACTTGACTTTTCCTGAATCATCTAAGGCTTTGCAGTCAATCTTTGTGAACAATACAAACAATCCCTCATCACATAGTTGACTTATACTTATCAGATTAGCCTTCAACCCTTGGACCAGATAAACATTAACAAGTTTTGGCAGTTCTGGATCATGGGTTGTTCCTTTCCCTTGGATAATCCCTTGACTACCATCGCCGAATGTAACTTTTCCTCCCTTTAGTTTCTTAACATCTTGCAAGTTACTTTTGGTACCTGTCATATGTCTTGAGCATCCGCTATCAAAGAACCAATGCTCTGAATCATCTTGTTCTTCTGTGATTAATGCCATGTTACATCTAAATCCTCGTCCAGAATCGACTTTTACCTTTGATGGATACAAATCAGCTTTCTTAATCCAGAATTGATTCCTGTAACCATTCCAGTAATATTTTCCTTGACGTTTTAAATTATGAATCTTCTGCTAGAACTTGTAACAGTATCGTTTGAAGTGTCCTATTTTTCCACAGAAGTAACAGCTCACTGATCTAGAAGTTGTGATCTTTTGTGATTCTATCTCTAGTTGACATACTCCAGCAGACACAAAATTTGTTGTTCCTAACTTGGTCTGGCTGCTTTCGGTGAAACCTAAGCCTCTATAAGTTTTCTCAATTCTTCCATAGCTCAAAATTTTGTCAAGCTGCTTTGTCCCTGCAAACATATGAATTTTTCTGTGTTGTTGATCTAACTCTGTTTGCAATCCAGCAGATCTTTTCTTTTCTTCATCAAGTTCTTCTTCGAGTTTGTCTGCTTTTGCGGATAATATCAGTTTTTCTTTCATTAAATCCAGCGAGTCTTTAGCAATCTTTCTCTTGTTCTCTAACTCAACCTGAAGTGTTATAACTAGAGCTTCTAATCGAGTTTTTTCTTTTAGTAATTCTTGATTTTCTTTTCCCATTGATACAAGTGTATTGCGTACCTCCTTGTAGCTTTGAATGCTATCAAGTTCATCTTCACCTTTTGATTCTGAGTCGGTTATTTCTTCTCCATTCTCGAACTCTGTAATCCCTACCATGGCTACTAGATTTATGAGATCCTCTTCGCTACTACTATCATCTTCTGATTCATTCTCAATGCTTACCATTGATCTCTTCTGCTCTTCATCAGTCCAGTCTGCCTCAGGTTTTGGTATCCGCTTCCCTGTTTCATCTTTAATCGTTGGTTCTTCCCACTACTCTAAGATAGTTTTCCAGGCAAGACGATCAATTCCTCCTATTATATATTTGATCCGTGATTTCCAGAAACTATAGTTTCCATCATCCAAAACAACCTTATTGTTGTTGATCAGATCTCCGTAGCTCTCCATCTTGTCCATAGAATCTCACTTGTAGTATTCTGAACAAGCGCCGGTCTGATACCAATTGAAAGTGTGAGAACTAATGGATTATGAACGATCAAAACAATAAGATAAATATTTCTTTGAACTCTCCTTTGATTAATAGAAAATCTGTTTACAAGTTTGTTCTAAACAATTTTCTAATCTCTCAAAGCTCTCTGTCTAAGATCCTTCTCAAATCTTAGAACTCTAAAGAAACTCACAACCCTCTCTTAAGTTCTTAGCTCTTCTTTTTCTCAAAGCTAAAAACTTAATGGTTAGGAAACTTTTCTCTTGTTTGTGCTAAAGCTTCCAATAAGCCTTCACACCCTATTTATAGAACTAGGCCTACCTATTGTATTTCTAATAGGAATTGGAAAACTTCCTTTTTCTTTTTGGATCAGGAAATTTTCCTCTTACTTCATGTTTACATTCCTATTGTAAACATGAAGTCCTTTTCACCACGTGCCTTCCAAGCCTCCGTGAAGTCTCTTGCTTCTGGATCCTTCCTCGTTATATGTCGACATAAACATTTTCCTCATTTTGATGCTCTGCTCTTTGTACAAATGTTCTGTCCTTCTGAAGTAGCTTAACCACTTTGCTCAAACCTTGCATCTTCATTCCTTACTCTACACTGGAAATGTAGGTGGTTAGTACTTTCCATAGCTTTACCACATCTTTGACAGTTATCATCGCTGAGTATTCTTTTCTTCTTAAGGTTTTCTACAGTTGGTAAAGCATTGTGAAGACATTTCCACCAAAAGTGTTTTATTTTTTGTGGAACTTTTTGGTTACATATCTTTGAAAACGTGTTGGAAGCTATGTGATTTTGAACAAAATTTACCATGAGGGAAGCATCATGAGAGAGCTTACACTGAAGATGGTATCCAGATTTGACCGTGTGATAACTCTCTAATTTACATGTTTTTAGCATCCTTTTTTTGTCCCTATTTTGCATTGTTCATACCTCTAACTTAGCATTTTTAGGTCATTTACTGTAGGAATTCACTTTTAGAGCATTTAGGTCATTTACTGTAGCATATGTTGGATGAAAACCGGTGCTAAA
>NC_025695.1:35483980-35484773 GCF_000633955.1 Camelina sativa
TTGTTTATATTCTTTTACTTTGTTTATTTTAGGAATCGTTAGAACCAAAACCCTAATTGCTTGGGTTGACTTGCATTGTTCTGATCATATCCTTCCTGCGAGCAATACACAACCATTTGGATTGATAACCCTTTGTACTACAACTGCATAGGGGATTGATACCCTGGGTGAAAACCTCTCTATCAATTTGGCGCTGTTGCCATTTGGTTGTTTTACTTTTGCTACGTTTCAAATTTCAGCGCTTGCTAGATCAAGTTCGTTTGTTTATATTTGGTTTGGATACTGACTTGTTTGCTTTCGCATTGTTTGTTTTGAATCTCAGGTACAACCCGAGCACCCACCCGACCCTTCACTCGATCACCTAGATCGAGTTGATCCTCGTGTACACACTCGGACACATACTTGTGCATGCAAACACGATCCAGAGGTAACCCGAACCTAAGTCCTTTCATCGACAACATTGACAGACCTCGGCTACTCATACAACAACAAGTTCAACAATAACCATCAATCATTGAGGAGACGATGAATAATCAGAACGGTCCACCAGCTCCTCAAGCAAGGACCAATATAGGAGCAGGAGATGCTCCATCTATTCACACTCAAAGGAAGGCATTGTGCTACCAGCTGTGCAGAACAATAATTTTGAGATCAAGAGTAGTCTCATCCAGTTGATACAGAGCAATAAGTTTCATGGATTGCCAATGGAGGACCCATTGGATCATCTGGATGAATTTGATAGGCTTTGTAGACTCACTAAGATCAATGGAGTCAGTGAAGATGGATTCAAGCT
>NC_025695.1:35487166-35493600 GCF_000633955.1 Camelina sativa
TCTCCAACTCCAGAACCGCAAGGCTGCGAAATGACATTTCCGGCTTTGTTCAGAGGAACAACGAAACAGTCAGTGAAGCTTGGTAACGTTTCAAGGGATACACTACTCGATGTCCCCATCACGGCTTGAGTAATGCTTCATTGTTGAGGACACTTTGCCGAGGCGTGGTCCCCAAGATACGGATGTTGCTGGACACCGCAAGCCATGGTAACTTCCTCAACACAGATGTTGATGAAGGTTGGGACCTAGTTGAGAACTTGGCTCAATCTGATGGCAACTACAATGAGGAATATGATCGCTTTGTGTGATCTACAGGAGAGGAAGATGCCAAGTACAAGAGGGTCATGAAATCCCTCAATGACAAGCTCGATCAGCTCCTCAACCAGCAGAAGCATGTTTATGCTATATCAGAGGAAGAGCAGTTTCAACAACAAGATGGGGAGACTATGCAAATAGAGGATGTTAACTACATCAACAACCAAGGAGGGTACAACAACTTCAAGCCGAATCCGAATCTGTCTTATCGGAACCCGAATGTTGCGAATCCTCAGGACCAAACTTACCCATCTGCAGTTCAAGGGAACCAGATCCAACAGAAGCCTTTTGTCCAATACAACCAAGGTTATGCACCTAAGCAGCAGTATTCAGGAACTCCCAGGTAAAGCTGTTCAAAACCCCAAGGATTATGCAACTGCTCAAGCCATCTTCCTTGATGATGACTATGAGGACTACCTCACTGGGGACAGTGATGATCAAGATGGGGAGGAGGTGGAACACCCAATTCGAAATGAGGCCAAGTACTACATATCCGAGTATGAACCCGAGTCTTCACCTGAAGAGACTGATCGAGTTGATGATCGAGCACTGGTTCGAGAATCGGAAACCGAAGAACGACCCGAAGTGGAACCCGATGACCTACACGATGGTGTTGATCGGATGATGCATCGAGTAGATGTTGAAAAGATAGATCAGCCTCAACCACCTGCACTAGTAGAAGGGGAGTTAGAGGAAAGGTTCAATGCTGCACTTGACATCCAGCTGGAGGCGCTTGCAAAGCGAATGGCTAAGCGTAAAGCTCCACCACCTATGTTTTTGCTCCCACATGAGCTTCAGCAGGAAGCTGCCAAGGAAGCAGCTCCATTGGAGGATGAGGTCAAGGAAGCTGTCAAAGAGATCGGTTTTGAAATTCTGAGAAGTGGAGTTTGCTTGGATCCTGAGCTGCGAATTGAGGAAAAACTTGAAGATCCTGGCTCTTTCACCTTACCGTGTTCGATAGGACTTCAGATCTTCAAGAACTGTTTGTGAGACCTTGGAGCTTCAGTTAGCATTATGCCGATTTCAGTTGCCAATAAGCTAGGATTCACTGATTTTAAACAAAGTAAATTGTATTTGGTTCTGGCCGACAGAACAGTGAGGCATCCGATTGGTATCCTGGAGAACTTGCCTCTCAGGATTGGAAGATTGGAAGTGCTTGCCGACTTCATGATCCTCGATATGGACAAGGAACCGGATGATCCGCTGATTCTAGGAAGACCATTCTTGGCAACAGTTGGTGCTGTGATCGAGGTGAAGCAAGGCAAGATCAGAATAGAACATGGTGAGCATTTCAAGATGGAGTTTGATGTGAAGAAGGGGATTAAGAGGCCAACCATTGATGGTCAAGCTTTCTTTACAAAGACCAAGCAAAGGAAGGTGCAACATCTTGAAGAGGTCAACACCACATTTGCCTTAGAACCTGGACAAGACCTGGAAAATCTGTTGAACCAGCCTACTGCAGTGGAGAGGATTCCAGAACCTCTTCCACATGGACCCCATGCTTAAGGAGCATGAAGAGTCAAGCTTAGTGACTTTAAACAAGCTCACTTGGGAGGAAGTCCCAAAGGTATCTTTTAATTTTAGCTTATTTGTTTTACTTACTTTTATTTACTTTTTCTCTTTTTGCAATTTTATAAAAAAAAAAAAAATGGAAAATTAAGAAGAGGAAAATTGAGGAACCCGAGGGTCAACCCGACACCGTACCCGACGCGCCTGATCGTGTTCCTGCTCGGGTGGCGAGTGGAGTCCGAATCCCACAAGGAAGCCCACTCTCAGTGAAGCCCACCAACCAAACCCTAGCCTATTTAAGGGGTTTCGACATTCTCTCCCCTTCCATCACCGATAAGTATCTCTCAACCCTAGAGTTTTTGCTTTCCAAAGTTTCTATTCTATTCTCTCTCAAACTCGAGCTTTATTCGATTTCTTTGGGACTAACTGTATTAACCTCGAGACTTAGCCTTTTTCTTCTCAAGGAATCAAACATGGAGCCAATCGCTAAAATCTACCAAAGGAAGGGAAGAAGATCAACCTCCGCCGCTGCTACAACCGGAGGTGATGCCGTCGAAGTTCGAGAGTCTCAAGGAAGAGGAAACGTTCCACATTCCCAATCGTTGGGTGGACGTTTAGCCTCCCCAACCCGATGCACAACCCGACCTGATTCTCGAGTAACCGATCGAGTAGGCCCCCGAGTTCGCTCACTGAGTCCAATGGCGAGTGCTGTCCACCATTCTCCTCGACGTAGGGACATGTCTACGTCCGAAAAGACCCTTAATGACCCTATGGAGGTCGATTCTGATGCCAGAGGAGAAAAGCAAGGGGAGATCCACACCTCTCGATCAAGGAGCTGAGCTGCGGTTGCAAGGGGGAAGAGAACGGCTTCAGAGAAGGCTGAGAAGGTGGTTGAGAGAGCAGTTGAGGAAGAGGATCAACACGCTGAGGAGGAGGACCGAGAGAGAGAAGAAGAGCAGAGAGAGAGGGCCCGCCAAGCCTCTCGGAGGCTAAAGCAGAAGGAGGTGGATACTCCGGCAAGACTCTTCAAGTTATTCTGGAAGATGAGCTTTGTTGGTACCCGCTACCCTCACCGAGAAACAATGAAGCAATTGGGCATCGCTAGAGACGTCGAGTACCTGTTCGAGATGTGCCACCTGGGCCAATTGATGCGAGCCCACCTTGAAGCATATGAGGAGGAGACGGTCCACTTCCTTTCAACCTTGAAGCTGCACTATTTCGAGGACCACCCGGCCCTACTAACCGATGGGGGGATCAGGTTCATCACCTTTTCCGTGAGGAACAAGGACTACCGACTCAGTTTCAAAGAGATGGAGAAGCTGTATAGCTCCAAATCTGGTAGTGGGGAAGGTATGGAGGTAGGAAAAGAAGAAATGAGGTCCCTATGGCTGACAATTAACCCCTACAAGTCCACAAGCTCCAAATCCGCTCAAATAAGGAGCCCTGTCTTGAGGTATTTTCACAAGTCCCTTGCATGCACTCTTTTTGCTAGAAAAGAGACTGGGAATGTGAATGACCATGAGCTCCAGCTGTTAGATATTGCATTGTGTGGAGTTTTGGACAATACTAGGGATGGTACACCACTAGTTGGAGATGTTGCGGATACAAGCATGTTGTTTGTGTTACTCGATCAATTCCTCAACCTGAAATCGTGGGCCGTGAAAAGAAGAGAAGGAGGCGGAGAGATCTCCATTGGGGGACTAGTCACACCGATCCTAGTGGCATGCGATGTGCCCTTAAAGGGAATTGTTCATGAACCAAGATGGCTGGATGCGGACTACCTCGTGCTGGCGAGATTTTTGGCCCATGAGAGGCCTAATGACATGACGCTGTTCAAGTTTGTCCATCCAACCGCCGGAGCTGCTCAAATGGTTCTACCTAATGTCATATGCACCAAGGTTCGGCTGGGCGACAACATTGACTTCGCACCACCGTTGGAGGAGCTGTACAACCCGGAGGAGGAGCCCGAAGCTGAGAAGAGAGAGGAGACCGGGCAGAGACAGGGAGACAGCTCGGAGGAGTTCGATTTTGAGGAGTATGTATGCTCTCAAAAGCAACCGGTTGGAGTGAGGGAAGCTCACAAGAGGATCGGCTGGCTGAAGAGGATGAACAAGTTCTTGGCGAAGAAAGTAAAAGATCTTACCGGTTCGGTGAAGACAATGAGAGGTCAAATCAAGGAGTTGCAAGAAAAGGCAAGTTGTGCCTCAGCTCCTACCTCGGCACAAGCACCAACTTGGATGGGGAGAAGCGGACCGCTAGGAGGAACTCGAGGACTGCCACCTCCAGAACCTTATAGAGCATCATCATACGAGCCCCAAGCCGAGGAGAACATCACCCGACCTGAGGCATCGCAGAGAATCCATTATGATGCTTACCCGACGCCCAACCCGATGGGATACACGATGAACTATTCGATGCACCCATCGAGCACCCAATCGGGTGAGTACACAGGGATCTTCCCTCCACCTTACCAGATGCCATTCACGACGCCATACACGATGCACCCTGCGAGTGGATACACGGGTGATCATTCTGGACCTTTTCCGCCATTTCCGTCGTACTACCCGATGCCCTACCCGATGAACTACGCGATCCCACCCTCGATCAACACCTCGGATGCTGGTCCGAGCAAGTCGTCCATGCGCATTTCTAAGCTCTCTGACGAGCAAACACCGGCACCTGCTGAAGCCGGAGATGACCCAGGCTACACGTTGGCGAGTATGGAGGCTGTTGCAACCTCCTTCTTCACCAACCCATGAGGTACCACTTTCATCCGATCTTTGTATATAACATTGCATTTAGTTTAATTCATTTTGTGTGATTCTTGGATTCTTTTTCAAACTTTTATTTACACAGGGACTGTGTAATTTAAGTTTGGGGGAGGGTCCTAGAATGTATTTAACATTGTGTTTTATTTTCTTATTTTTATTATTTCAAATTTTTGCATGCTAGTTTTATTCATTTGAGTCTGCATTGCATCTATGTGCATTAAAAACCCAAAAAAAAAATTGAAAAATTTTAAGAAAAAGAAAAGAAAAGAGTGTTCATGTAGTTGCATTTGCATATTAGGATTGAGTCTAGTTTGTTTCATATAGGATTGTCGCATATGAATTTTAGGGGACAATGATTAAAACCACCTTGTTTAAAATCAAACCTTAGGATTGAAGCTATAGCCCTTAGTCACAGTTCATTGTTGCTAGATCAGTCTTTGGAAAAAAATGAAAAATCTTTGCTTAGACCCTTTCTGTCGATTGAATGCTTCCTCCACTTGCTTGAACATTAGAACATCTCTATATTATTGGATTTAATTTGAACTTTAATTGTCTTGCTTATGGAATTTGAATACTTGCTCATGGTAACTCCAAACTCGGGTTAGCACTCCACTTTTTACCAATCTTTTCGTTTAACCCGATTCGTTTGTCCTACGCATAAACCCAAACCTTTCTTTCAATCCTTGTTGTGAATTGTTGAGTGAGGCCTCTTTCATTATGCTATAGGTTGTGAAACCTTGAGAGTATTGAGAACGACAAAGAACTGCCTCTTGATTTAGCTAAGTTAGAATTTGAACTAGCTAATAGATTTAGTTTTGAAGGTTAGGTGGTTAGAATGTTTATTTGGGGTTGGGTTGTGGAATAAATAAAAGGAAGAAGAAAAAGTCCCTAAGGTTAGAATCAATTAGCTCTAAGTCTCTAAGTAAACAAAAAAAAAGAAAGAAGAATTCTTGCTATAGTCTCCTAGAAAGAAAGAGAAGAATATATTTACATTAGGAGTTTAGCAAAGAAAAGAAAAAACAAAAAAAGAGAGAGAGAGCTATAAGTTTAAAGTTTAAAAGTCTAAACCTTAGAGAGTAAAAAAAGAGAATTAAAATTAAGGATGTGGGTAGTTTAAATTCTAGGGGGTTTTAATAAATAAAAAAAAAGGAAAATGAGAGTGAATGAGAAAATGGTAGATCATCAAGAGTTAAGCTTTGTATGCCCAAATTGTTCTCAGTCTTAGATAGTTTTCACAACTGTCTAGCATTCCATCTTTTGAGAGAAAACCACCCAAAGAATTTGTTTGAAACCACCTTACAAAAAAGCCTTACCCTTGAAACCGATTGAGCTTGATTCACCTTCCATTTGCAAGANAAAAAAAAAAAAAAAAAATTGAAAAATTTTAAGAAAAAGAAAAGAAAAGAGTATTCATGTAGTTGCATTTGCATATTAGGATTGAGTCTAGTTTGTTTCATATAGAATTGTCGCATATGCATCCTAGGGGACAATGATTAAAACCACCTTGTTTAAAATCAAACCTTAGGATTGAAGCTATAGCCCTTAGTCACAGTTCATTGTTGCTAGATCAGTCTTTGGAAAAAAATGAAAAATCTTTGCTTAGACCCTTTCTGTCGATTGAATGCTTCCTCCACTTGCTTGAACATTAGAACATCTCTATATTATTGGATNAAGATCCACCCGAGGAGTAACCCGACTTCACCCTCGTGTACCCCATCGAGTAGATCATCAGGCAGGTCTGGGAAGCTAGGTCAAATGGGTTTCCATATATAAACCCCTCTTCCCCTAGCTTGCAAAGGAGCACGCCACAGACCCTCAAACCAGAGAGCGAGAGCTTTT
>NC_025695.1:35493660-35497318 GCF_000633955.1 Camelina sativa
CCTAATGTCATATGCACCAAGGTTCGGCTGGGCGACAACATTGACTTTGCACCACCGTTGGAGGAGCTGTACAACCCCGAGAAGGAGTCCGAAGCTGAGAAGAGAGAGGAGACCGGGCAGAGACAAAGAGACAGCTCAGAGGAGTTCGATTTTGAGGAGTATGTATGCTCTCAAAAGCAACCGGTTGGAGTGAGGGAAGCTCACAAGAGGATCGGCTGGCTGAAGAGGATGAACAAGTTCTTGGCGAAGAAAGTAAAAGACTTACCGGTTCGGTGAAGACAATGGGAGGTCAAATCAAGGATAAGGCAAGCTGTGCCTCAGCTCCTACCTCGGGACAAGCACCAACTTGGATGGGGAGAAGCGGACCGCTAGGAGGAACTCGAGGACTGCCACCTCCAGAACCTTACAGAGCATCGTCATACGAGCCCCAAGCCGAGGAGAACATCACCCGACCTGAGGCATCGCAGAGAAGCCATTCTGATGCTTACCCGACGCCCAACCCGATGGGATACACGATGAACTATTCGATGCACCCATCGAGCACCCAATCGGGTGAGTACACAGGGATCTTTCCTCCACCTTACCAGATGCCATTCACGACGCCATACACGATGCACCCTGCGAGTGGTTACACGGGTGATCATTCTGGACCTTTTCCGCCATTTCCGTCGTACTACCTGATGCCCTACCTGATGAACTACGCGATCCCACCCTCGATCAACACCTCGGATGCTGGTCTGAGTAGGTCGTCAGTGCGCATTTCTGAGCTCTCTGACGAGCAAATACCGGCACCTGCTGATGCCGGAGACGACCCAGGCTACACGTTGGTGAGTATGGAGGCTGTTGCAACCTCCTTCTTCACCAACCCATGAGGTACCACTTTCATCCGATCTTTGTATATAACATTACATTTAGTTTAATTCATTTTGTGTGATTCTTGGATTCTTTTTCAAACTTTTATTTACACAGGGACTGTGTAATTTAAGTTTGGGGGAGGGTCCTAGAATGTATTTAACATTGTGTTTTATTTTCTTATTTTTATTATTTCAAATTTTTGCATGCTAGTTTTATTCATTTGAGTCTACATTGCATCTATGTGCATTAAAAACCCAAAAAAAAAAAAATTGAAAAATTTTAAGGAAAAGAAAAGAAAAGAGTGTTCATGTAGTTGCATTTGCATATTAGGATTGAGTATAGTTTGTTTCATATAGGATTGTCGCATATGCATCTTAGGGGACAATGATTAAAACCACCTTGTTTAAAATCAAACCTTAGGATTGAAGCTATAGCCCTTAGTCACAGTTCATTGTTGCTAGATCAGTCTTTGGAAAAAAATGAAAAATCTTTGCTTAGACCCTTTGTGTCGATTGAATGCTTCCTCCACTTGCTTGAACATTAGAACATCTCTATATTATTGGATTTAATTTGAACTTTAATTGTCTTGCTTATGGAATTTGAATACTTGCTCATGGTAACTCCAAACTCGGGTTAGCACTCCACTTTTTACCAATCTTTTCGTTTAACCCGATTCATTTGTCCTACCCATGAACCCAAACCTTTCTTTCAAACCTTGTTGTGAATTGTTGAGTGAGGCCTTTTTCATTGTGCTATAGGTTGTGAAACCTTGAGAGTATTGAGAACGACAAAGAACTGCCTCTTGATTTAGCTAAGTTAGATTTGAACTAGCTAATAGATTTGGTTTTGAAAGATAGGTGGTTAGAATGTTTATTTGGGGTTGGGTTGTGGAATAAAAAAAAAAGGAAAAAGAAAAGTCCTTAAGGTTAGAATCAATTAGCTCTAAGTCTCTAAAAAAAAAAAAAAAGAGAAAATATTTTGCTATAGTCTCCTAGAAAGAAAAAAAAATTAAAAAAAAAATAAAAAATATAATATATATATTTATATTAGGAGCGTAGTAAGTAAAAAAAAAGAGAAAGAGCTAGAAGTTCAAAATCTAAAAGTCTAAACCTTAGGGAGTAAAAAAAAAAGAGTTAAAATCAAGGATGTGGATAGTTTAAATTCTAGGGGGTTTAAATAAATAAGAAAATGAAAATGAGAGTGAATGAGAAAAGAGTAGATCATCAAGAGTTAAGCTTTGTATGCCCAAATTGTTCTCAGTCTTAGATAGTTTTCACAACTGTCTAGCATACCATCTTTTGAGAGAAAACCACTCAAATAATTTGTTTGAAACCACCTTACTAAAAAGCCTTACCCTTGAAACCGATTGAGCTTGATTCACCTTCCATTTGCAAGAATTCGCCAAACACTTAATTGAATGTGAAAGAGATGTTCCTTATCTTTAGTTGGAGGTTGAGCTAGATCGATGCATGGTAATAAGCATAGAAAAATATTTGTAAGTATGTTGATTGATCTTACCACCATTAAACTATCTTTAAGGACTATAGCTTGAATCTTTCGGTTAGCATCTTAAGGTTATGAGTCCCCACTTTCAAACCGTACCCTCTTACTTCCTTGCTAGAGGACTAGCAAGATTTAAGTTTGGGGGTCTGATAACTCTCTAATTTACATGTTTTTAGCATCCTTTTTTGTCCATATTTTGCATTGTTCATACCTCTAACTTAGCATTTTTAGGTCATTTACTGTAGGAATTCACTTTTAGAGCATTTAGGGTGTTGCATTTCTGCATTTGCATATTTTGGATGAAAACAGGTGCTAAAGAGCCAAAAATGGGGAAAAACAAGGACAACTCGAGCATGTACCCGAAGGAGCCATCGAGCTGCAAGAACAAGTCCGAACCCCAACACGATCGAGGAGGATCCAAGAGCATGAAGAGCAACCCGAAGATCCACCCGAGGAGTAACCCGACTTCACCCTCGTGTACCCCATCGAGTAGATCATCAGGCAGGTCTGGGAAGCTAGGTCAAATGGGTTTCCATATATAAACCCCTCTTCCCCTAGCTTGCAAAGGAGCACGCCACAGACCCTCAAACCAGAGAGCGAGAGCTTTTGTGAGAGAACTGAGCGACTCAACATTTTTCTTCTTGTTTTGCATTTTTATTTTGTAGTTTTCTTAGATTTCTATCCTTTACTTTCTCTACTCTACTCTATCTTTTAATACAATATCATTTTCATTCATTTTGATTGCTTTGTTATTCGCTTCTATGTCCGAGTAGTGTAGTAAAGTTTCTAGGGATGGGATAGATGATTTTCTGTTCTTGATCGGTTAGGATGCTTTAGTTGATTGTAAATGATTGATAGATTTCCTTCTAGATTGGTGCTCTTAACGCTGTCAACAGACCGAAAAGTTGAGATTAGATCTAGGGCTTTTACAAATGCTACATGCCGAAAGGAGTAGATAAAATGCTTGATTTACCCAATGCTAGAGGTTTACTTAACTCTGAGTAACAAAATTAGATGAGTTTAAGTCTACTAACAATAATGAATCGTTCTTAATGCCTGCTTGTTCATATTGCTGGTGCGACAGTGTGGTAATGTGTTCAAGGTTGATTGTTGCTAGTGCGAAAGTGTGGTGACAAGGTCTTAGAGGTTCATTGTCTAGGAAATAATTGCTTGAAGCATGTAAGGCATCTGTACTGGTCTAGAACACTTAGGATTCGATTACCCCCATCCTTAGGAACTTTCGTATTTTATTTATTTGCATTTCTTTCACTTACTCGACTACTTACCCGATCAGGTACAC
>NC_025695.1:35504143-35530276 GCF_000633955.1 Camelina sativa
TTAGGATTCGATTACCCCCATCCTTAGGAACTTTCGTATTTTATTTATTTGCATTTCTTTCACTTACTCGACTACTTACCCGATCAGGTACATGATAACCTGTATCGAGTAATACCTCGAGCTGTTCATATCTCACTTGCATACTCGATCACCCCACTCGATCCTGTACTCGATTGCTTGCATCGAGTGGTTAGGTCGTGTGGTTTTCTTGTTTATTTTTCTTTTACTTTGTTTATTTTAGGAATCATTAAAACCAAAATCCTAATTGCTTGGCTTGACTTGCATTGTTCTGATCATATCCTTCCTGCTAGCAATACACAACCATTTGGATTGATAACTCTTTGTACTACAACTGCATAAAGGATTGATACCCTGTATATCAGGTAGCGGGTAACAACAAAGCTCATCTTGTAGAGGACCTTGAAAAGCTTGGCCGGAGTCTCCACCTCTCTTTGCGTCAGTCGCCTCGACGCCAACCGTGTGCGTTCTCTCTGCTTCTCTTCGCGGTCGTGACTCTCACCCTCTGTGTCTCGATCTTCTTCTTCTGCTGCTCTCTCAGCTACTTCCTCAGCTTTTTTAGAGGCTGGTCTCTTCCCTCTTGTAACCGCGACTCTGCTCCTCAACCGTGAGGTTTGGTTCTCCTCCATTGGGTCAGAGATGTTTCTCTCGGACGTAGACAGGTCCCTAGGTCGAGGAGATCGGCGGATTGCAACCGCTACTGGGCTATGAGATCGAACTCGGGTGTTTACACGATTGGTTGCTCGAGTACCTGCTCGGGTGACGGATCGGGTTGAGCATCGGGTTGGGGATTGGAATCGTCCACTCGGCGGTTGGGAACGCGAACCGTCTCCTCCTCCCTATGAATCACGAGCATCCACGCCGTCACCTCTGGTTCTAGCAGTGGCAGAGGTTGATCTTGTCTCCTTCTTTTGGTAAGTCCTCATCTTGGGATCCATTGTTGAATCCTTGAAAAGAGAAGAATCTAAACTCGAGATTAATAGGGTTAGTTCCCTAAAATCTTAAAGCACTCGAGTTTGAGAGAAAGGAAAAATAAAAAGATGGAAGTTAAAGAGTTTTGATCACTTATCGATTTAGTCTCGAGGAAGAAGGGGTTGGTCCTCTTCAATTAGAAGGTGTTGCCGCTAGGGTTTCACCGAGAGTGGGCTAGGGTTTTGTGGAATTCGGACTCCATTCGCAACCCGAGTGGGAACACGGTCAGGCGCGTCGGGTACGAATTCGGGTAGAACCTCGGGTTCCCCAAAATTTCGTTTTTCCATTTTTTTAATNATATATATATATATATATATATATATATATATATATGTAAACTTATAGAAATAAATTATTGTAAAAATCTAAAATAAGACAAAATAAATAAAATGAAATGAAAAGAAATTAAAGGATACCTTTGGGATTTCCTCCCAAGTGAGCTTGTTATAAGTCAC
The DNA here is from genome assembly GCF_000633955.1 of Camelina sativa. NCBI lineage: Eukaryota > Viridiplantae > Streptophyta > Magnoliopsida > Brassicales > Brassicaceae > Camelina > Camelina sativa. The sequence goes on from NC_025695.1 coordinate 35,505,589, forward strand.
TTAGTTTGACTCTTCATGCTCTTCAAGCATGGTTGTTAGGAGGGAGAGGTTCTGGAATCCTCTCCACTGAAACAGACTGGTTCAACCGATTTTTCTGGTCTTGTCCCGGTTCCACAGCAAATGTAATATTAGCTTGATGCTTGATTCCTCTTGGTTTGGCCTGGATGGAGAAAGCTTGACCATCAATGTTTGGCTTTTTAATTCCTTCCTTGATGTCAAATTCCATTTTGAAATGCTCTCCATGCTCTATGCTGATCTTCCCTTTTTCACATTTATTACTGCTCCTACCGTTTTCAAGAAGGGTCTTCTTAGGATCAGTGGATCATCTGGTTCCTTATCCATATCAAGGATCATGAAATCAGTAGGAACTTCCACTCTTCCAATCCTGAGAGGTAAGTTTTCCAGGATACCAATGGGGTGTCTGATTGTTCGTCAGCTAGAACATTGCTGAAACCCATCTTGTTGGCAATTGATAGTGGCATGATGCTGACTGAAGCTCCCAAATCGCACAAGCAGTTATTGAAAATCTGAAGGCCTATTGAACATGGCAAAGTAAAAGATCCGGGATCCTCCAATTTCTCCTCAATTTGTAGTTCATGATCTAAACACATTCCACTCCTCAGAATCGCATTCCCAATCTCTTTGACAGCTTCCTTTACCTTAATCTCGAGCTGAGCTGTGTCCTTGATGATTTCCTCTCGAAGTTCATGTGGTGGCAAGAGCTTAGGAGGTGGAGTTTTTTGTTTGGACATACGCTCTGCAAGCACCTCTAGTTGGATGTCAAGAGCAGCTGTGAACCTTTCCTCTAATTCCCCTTCCTCAGCTTGAGGCAGTTGAGGTTGATCTGTCATCTGAACATTCACCCAATGTATCATCTGATCACCTTCATCAGGTATGTCATCGGGTTCAGCCTCGGGTGGTGCATTGGTTTCCGATTCTTGAACCTGTCCTCGGTTATCATCTCGATCACTCTCCTTGGGTGAGGGATCGGGTTCATACTCGGATATGTAGTACTGGTGCTCATACATCCCATAGTGATCCATATCCTCCCCATCTTGAACATCGCTGTCTTCAGGTAGTCCTCAAAATCATCATCAAGAAAGATGGCATGTGCCGTTGCGTAATTTTTTGGGTTTTGAACAGCTTTACCTGGAAGCTGGTTGATTTTTGGAGGTGGTTGGGTGTTGTGGTGGCCTTCTAGGTATCTCAACTTAGTGTTGAGAGAATCATACTTGGCATTCAGGTCGTTGTACCCAGAATCGATCTTATTGCTCATCTCCGCAAACTATTTTGCATTGTCCATAGCGGTTGATGCTTGATTTTGTATCATCTGCTCAATTAGGCCGCATAGGTCAACTTCTTGAGATTGGTTTTGCGGACCTTGCTGTGGTAGGAATCCAGGTGGTGCAATTGGTTGCTGGTAATTACCAGAATACTGCTGCTTAGGAGCATAGCCTTGATTGTATTGGACAAAAGGCTTTTTCTAGCCTTTGTTCCCTTGGACTACGGATGGGTAGATTTGGTCTTGAGGATTTGCAACATTCGGGTTAAGTTATGAAAAATTTGGGTTCGGTTTGTAGTTGTTGTACCCTTTGTTGCAACCTCCTTGATTGTTGATGTAGTTCACATCCTCTAGCTGAGCACTCTCCCCATCTTGTTACGGCCACTGGTCTTCCTCTGAGATGACATGGCCATGCTGCTGCTGGTTTAGGAGTTTGTCCTATTTGTCATTGAGGGCTTTCCTGCTCTCTTGTACTTAGCATCATCCTCGTCAGAAGATCGTATAGTGCGATCATACTCCTCATTGTAATGCCCATTAGATTGAGCCAAGTTTTCTACTAGATCCCAGCCTTCATAAACATCCTTGTTGAGGAAATTACCGTTACTAGTGGTGTCCAGCAAAATCCGTGTCTTAGGGACTACACCTCGGTATAGTGTACTCAGCAATGAAGCATTGCTGAAGCCATGATGAGGGCATCTGCTTGTGTATCCCTTGAAACGTTCCCAAGCTTCACTGAACGTCTCATTGCTTTTCTGAACAAAGCATGAGATGTCATTACGCAGCCTTGGGGTTCTGGAGTTGGAGAAGAATTTGGCAAGGAATGCCTTCTTGCATGCTTCACAAGTGGTGATGGACTCCTTGGGAAGCTATTTCTCCCAGATGTGTGCTTTGTCTCCCAAAGAAAATGGGAAAAGCCAGAGTTTGAACCCATCTTCACTAATTCCATTTATCTTGGTTAGGGTAAAGAGCCTATCAAACTCATCCAGATGGTCCAATGGGTCCTCCATTGGCAGTCCATTAAACTTGTTGCTCTATATCATCTGGATGAGACTACTCTTGATCTCAAAGTTGTTGTTTTGAACAGCAGGTGGCACAATGCCATGTCTTTGAGTGTGAGTAGATTGAGCATCTCCTGCTCCTATGTTGGTCCTCTCTTGAGGAGCTGGTGGACCATTCTGATTATTCATGACCTTCTCAATTGTGGTTGGTTGTGGTTGCTGGACTTGTTGTTGACGGATTAACCTTGGTCTGTCGATGTTGTCGATGAAAGGACTCAAGTGTTGGCTACCCTTGGATCGTGTTTGCATGCGCAATCAGTTAACTGAGTGAGTACATATGACAACCGGTCCCGCGGACCCCACTAGCCTACCTGCTAGACGCCCCAACGGACCCCAAGCTGGCCCTACAGGGCATCGATCCTAACCCCTCACTATGGATAAGAACTATTCATCCAAATCCAGATCAATTGGTGACAGCTTGTCCTGTGGGAAGGTTGTTAAAGGGTGGGGACCAGGATTCGATGAACGCTTGGCGCACCAATAACCTACTGGTAGATTTGGATGTCCACAGTGAGGGGTTAGGATCGATGCCCTGCAGAGCCAGCTTGGGATCCGTTAGGGCGGCTAGCGGTGGGCTAGTGGGGTCTGCGGGACGGGTTGTCACAGTACACGAAGGTCTACCCGATCCAGGTGATGGATTGACGGGTCGGGTGGGTACTCGGGTTTTACCTGAAATTCAAAACAAACAAACACGAAAGTAAACAAGTTAGTTCCGAAGCAAAGTGTGGAATAGAACTTGATCTTGCAAGTGCTGAAATCTTAAATGTAGCAAATAAAATTCAACCAAACGGCAACGACGCCAAATTGATAACAGGATTTTCACCCAGGATATCAATTGCCTATGTAGTTGTAGTACAAAGGGTTATCAATTGTTATGCTAGCAGATAAGATATGATCAGAAGCAAGCAATTCAAGCCAAGCAATAGCTGGGGGTTTAATCTAAGAATCCTAAAATAATCAAAAAGAAAATAAACAAGCAAGAACCACACGACTTAAGCACTCGATGCAAGCATTCGAGTACAGGATCAGGCGGAGTGATCGGATCAAGAAGTCAAGGATGAACAGGTCAAAGGTGTACACGAAGCTGGTGATCGAGTACCAGTTCGGGTAAGGGATCGAGTTATTGATAAAAACGTAAACAATCAAGATAAGAAAGCTCCTAAGGATGGGGTAATTGACTCATAAGTGTTCCTGACCAATTTGGGATGTCCTACATGCCTCAAGCAAATATTTCCTAGACAATGAATCTCTTAAATCTTGCTAAAACACTCTCGTGATAGAAACAATCAACCTTGTTCACTCCCCTACCCAACTCTCGTTGGAGAAACATGACCAAGCAGACATTACAAACCGATTCATTATTGTCAATAAATCTAATCACTTAGGCTAAGTGAGTAAATCTCTAGCATTGATTGATTCAAGCATTTCAACAACATCTCTCGATGGCAAAACACCCTAGATGTAGTCTCAACCTCTCGGTCTGAAAATATNAAGAACCACACGACTTAAGCACTCGATGCAAGCATTCGAGTACAGGATCAGGTGGAGTGATCGGATCAAGAAGTCAAGGATGAACAGGTCAAAGGTGTACACGAAGCTGGTGATCGAGTACCAGTTCGGGTAAGGGATCGAGTTATTGATAAAAACGTAAACAATCAAGATAAGAAAGCTCCTAAGGATGGGGTAATTGACTCATAAGTGTTCCTGACCAATTTGGGATGTCCTACATGCCTCAAGCAAATATTTCCTAGACAATGAATCTCTTAAATCTTGCTAAAACACTCTCGTGATAGAAACAATCAACCTTGTTCACTCCCCTACCCAACTCTCGTTGGAGAAACATGACCAAGCAGACATTACAAACCGATTCATTATTGTCAATAAATCTAATCACTTAGGCTAAGTGAGTAAATCTCTAGCATTGATTGATTCAAGCATTTCAACAACATCTCTCGATGGCAAAACACCCTAGATGTAGTCTCAACCTCTCGGTCTGAAAATATCATTAAGAACATCAATCTAGAAGGAAATTTATATAAAACAAACATTCAAGCTAAGACATCTTAACCAATCAAGAACACATATTTGTCTATCCTATCCCTAGAAACTTTGTTTCACTACTCAAATTTCATTGCAGAAAACATAAAAACACAAATAAACGAAAATTGCATTATATTAAAAATAGAGTAAAAGTAGAAGAGTATAGAATCGAAAAATAGAAAGAATAGCAAAAGAAATTAAAACAAATCCTAGCAAAATGGAAAAAGTATTTGAGTCGCTCAAGATCTCTCTCAGAAGCTCTTGCTCTCTGGTCTCGGTGTCTGCGGCGTGCTAGGGCGAGAGGAAGAAGAGGGGGGGTTTATATATGGAAATCCTTTTAACCTAGCTGCTCGGTCCTGCCCGAGGGTCTGCTCGAGGGGGTGGACGAGGTTCAAGTCGGGTAACTCCTCGGGTAGGTCTTCGGGTTGTTCTTCCTGCTCTTAGATCCTCCTTGATCGGGTTGAGGTTCAGACTGTTCTTCTTGCATAATTGCTCCTTCGGGTGTATGCTCGGGTTTGACCTTGTTTTTCCCCATTTTAGGCTCTTAAGCACCTGTTTTCATCCAAAATGCACAAATACAACAATGCAGCACCCTAAATGGCCTAAATACAAATTCCTACAGTAAAGGACCTAAAAATGCTAAGGTTAGGGTATATATAATGCAAAATATGGACAAAAATGGGTGTCTAAAACATGTAAATTAGAGAGTTATCACAGGTCTTTGAGGACCTCCTAACTTCTCCTCATTACTCTTGATATCATTAAAATCACCCAAAACCAACCTCGGTTTTACAGATCAGCCCAAAAAGACATCTTATCCCACATATTATTGCGTTGCTTCTGATCCGGATCCCCATATACGTACGTAAGACAAAAAGTTGGTGAACCCGATTCTTATACATACATATTTGTATAGTTCAAAGAAGGTGAGTCCAAAAAGTCAATTTGCACTTTATCACCCCAAAATATAGCCATTCCTCCTTTAAGACCATCAGAAGGGAGTATATAGCTATAAGGAAAGCCTAAATCCTGCCCTATTTTATTCACATACTTATAACCATTTTTAGTTTCTATGAGGAATAAGATATCAGGTTTGTAAGACTTCCTGATATCTTTAAGATATGGAATTGTCAGGGATTCCTCTTAAGCCCCTGACAATTCCAAAGCATTATCCTAATTTTGGGAGGGGTGGTTTCAGGGTTTCCACCCTCCCCTGTATCTCATAATTGTCTTGGAATCTTTGCTTTGAAGTTGAAGCTTGATTTTTAGCTGGAATCTCCTCTCCCTTCCTTTTCTGACCTCTATCCAGTACCTTTGTGGGTTCTTCACCAACCTCTTTTTCTTGTGGGATGTCTTGATGAATGTATTCTCCTAACCCTTCTGATTGATCTTGGATAATAGGGTCACCTTGTGGTATTGGTTGGGTACACATAGGAGTTTCCTGCAAGATATTTGCAGAGGTTTCATCTTCAGGATCTATGGCTAAGTCCTTCTGCTTCCCACTAGTATCCACCTTGGATGTAGCCCCATACTCCTTTAGAGTGGTAGGAATAAAATCAGGAGTAATAGACATATCGTCAATGTCACGCAATCTTGGTGGAATCATGGTTCTTATTGTTCCAACAATTAGAGTTGAGGAATCAGCATTGTCAGTCATATTTTCATCATCACCTTGAATTTCCTTTTGCATAGGTTCAAGGAAATTTCGAATCGCTTGATCATCTAGTTGCGGAAATTGCGCCACATAATCATAGACTGTTTCATCATGCCTTAGTGATTCTCATCGAAAGCAAAATTTTCTAAGCTTGGGGAAGAAGAATAAGATCATTATTGGTGCTTGAAAAGGATCGAACTCAATATATCTGAAAAAGATCAGCCTAGTATTGATATTCATGCTTACATGAGCCCACACCTCCCCCATCAGATTCCTCAGTAGGTTTGTTGAATCTGACTTCATCAATATGACCTAAATCTCCTCTCCTACTTCACGAACAACCGCTTTGGATCTGATATCTTCTGGTATATTTAGAATTTTTACCCAAAACGAGATTTCAGTTAAGAAAGTTGGTAAATTACGTCTTGTCCAACGATCAATTGCTACCATCCAAAGATTATAGTGCCATGGACCATTCTCAATAACCGTCAGTAAGTGATGCTCTGCCATGAAAAAGAATTGGACTGTACCATCATCGTTTATCCTACTTGTTACTCGTCCTTGTAGTTTCCAAACTTTTGGAAGAGCACCTTTCCTGCCAATTGGTTTCTGATGTTCGGGGTTTAAACATTATACAACCAGACATAAGCGATTATTAATGTAACGCCCGCGAACCTGGGTGTCGATCGACACCCATGGTGGTGTCGGTCGACACCAAGGTTTTTTGGTTCAACCAGAATGTTATAATCTTCGATTTGGTTCGGTTTGATTTTGGGAAACCATTGAACCGAGTTACTTAAGTGTTTGTCGAATAAAGGAAGGGTTTTTGGTTTGTCTTTGTCGCCGTTTAACATTTTTGAGAGACAAAGGGAGAAAACTTTGTTCTTGTGCTTTTGAGAGAGATTTGTGAGATTCCTTGCTGTTTCTTGAGAGATCTAAGGCTAGGAAGGAGTTAGAGGCTTGCTAGGAGGGTTGGATTTGTTGTTGTGGTTCAGAAACTTCCTGCAAAGAGGTAAGTGCATGACCATGGCTAATCTAAGCCTTTGATTTCCTTGTTCTTGCTTGTGTGTTTTCTTGCTGGGGATTGGTTGCTACAGGTTTCTAAGGATGTTTCCGGCTTGGGTTTTGAGTATTGGACGAGTTGGTGGAGTTTGGGAGCGAGATTTGACACGCGACTTCGCAGCGGATCGCAGTTGCAGGTGGAGTGTCGATCGACACCAGCAAAATGGCATTGATCGACACTGTGGGGTAGTATTGGTCGACACCAATGTCAGTGTCGGTCGACACTTGGCTGGTGTCGGTCCACACCTCCCTTCCAGCCAGACGATGTTTGTTTTCCTGGTTTGTATGTTTCGGTTGTTGTTTGTTTTGAACATTGGAATCATTGTTGCTTGTGTGTATAGCCCAGTAGATGGGAGGATTGCCTCACTGAGTGTTTATCAAATACTCATTGATGTTCATATATTTTGCCCTGTTTTCCCTTAGTATATTCACATCTTTTGCATGATTTTCTATCTCATTTGTCCATTATTGCATAGTTTTAGAACTGATTATGCATTAGAGTAGATTTGCATTGCATTTGCATAGTTTCTTGCATAAACATGTGATTTTGGATCCTAAGGAGCATGGAAGTGATGCTGAAGCAGATTGGAGCTGTCAAGAGAAGGAAACAAGGGATTTAGAGCTGAAGAATCAAGGTCCGAAAGTCCACTCAACCACCCACTCGACCAAGCACTCGGCCGTGTGCAGAAAAGGACTCGACCGGATGGGAGAAGCAAAAGAAGAAGCCACTCGACCAGCACTCGACCGAGCACCTGATCGAGTTGACCGAGCCACCCACTTATTTTATCTTTTAGCATTTTTAGGGCGTCCCTTCCTTTTCCTATAAAAGGCCTTGTACTCTGCAGCCACAAAAAAAAAGAGAATTTTTAGAGAGTACAATTCTAGACCTAATATTTACCGTTTTTGGGAATTATTCCTTTTTGCTTTTTATTGCTTAGATCTTTAGCCACTTTTGTTTATTTTTCTAAGAAATCTTTGATACTTGTTGGTTTCATAACTTTCAAAGTATTAAGAATTTGAGTTTGACTTCTTCTTCAATATTGTAGATCTTCATCTCATCTTTCTAAACATGCAAGTTTCATTGATTTCTGGGTTTATGACTTTGTTCATCATGTTTTGTGATTGTGAGTAGTGGTTTAGGATCTTAAGGATGGATTAGGCTAGATATGCTCTATGCTAATCTTATATCTGAGAGGGTAAGGTTAGATCTTAAGATTCTTAGCATCACACCAATGTCTAAGTTGTTAGATAAGGCTAGATCTAGAGATTATCATGGCATGCTAAGAGATTAGATGTTTTGTTGATTTTTGACTTTAATGATCTGTTGTTTAATGCCTGCTTTTATATGATCTTTGCTAGTGAGAGCTAGACTGGGAATATCTTAGCTTGATTGTTATTGTCATGAGAATGGATTAACATGTATTAGAAGATCATTGTCTAGAGATAGCTCATTGTTGATTGAGGTTTGTTGACCAGTTTTAGATAATCATAGCTTGAATCCAGCCCATGAATCCATCCTTAGGACCTTCTTTGTTTATTGATTTCCTTTTTAAGTATTGTTAATTGATTGTTGTTTAGTCTGTTTCAATATTTGCTCTGTTTCTGGCATTCGCTCATCAACTCGACCATCCACTCGATCGAGCATCCGATCGAGTGCTTGCTCGAGCTCCTTCCAGATTTCCTGTTTTATGTTCTGCATCTTCCTGTTTCATTCTAGTTGCATTTTCCTGTTGCATTCATTTAGTTTTTGTTTAATCATGTGGCATTACTTAGTTTGTTTACTATAATTCTTGTTCCTGTTTCATTTCATTATTGCTTTGATCATTCTGTTTACTTTGCATTTAGTATCCTGTTTTAGTAGGTTTACATTCTGCATTTCATAATCATCATTAGGTTGTTAGTGACAAACATCCTTCATATTTGGCTTGACTTAGATGAGTATTCACATCCTGATTGCTTGCATCACACTCATTATTGTTTGACATCTCTTATACGACAACTGCATAGGGGTAATTGAAACACCTTCCATCTCTTTCATCATATCATTCACCACCATACAAATAGTAGAGTTTCAATTTGGCGCCATTGCTTGTTTGAGTGTTTATTTGTGACATTTAGGATTCATACAAGTCTAAGATTAAGCTCTATTGCTCCTTTAACCATTACTGATTCAAATTCTTCATCTGCTTGGTTGTTTTGGGTCTCAGGTACCAACTCGACATACAACTCGAGCTGCCACTCGACCGAGTGCTGTTCGAGTACCTGATCGAGTCACAACCCGGATACAATTAGTCATCTCGTCTCAGTCAGTTCGACCTTCATTCGAGCCTGTGCTCGACCAAGTGCTGTTCGAGTACCTGATCGAGTCCGTTGATGCAAACAAGATCCAAGGGTAATCAGAATCTTCAGAGGTACCTTGATCACATCAACAGACTACCAAGAGACTTGAGACAGCAGAGAACAAGAATCCAACAAGAACAGGAGAATCAGTTGCTAATGGAGCAACAAAACAATCAAGATCCAAGACCAAGAAACATTGGTGCTGGAGATGCACCAAACACACATAACCAAAGAGCTGTATTGTGCTTCCAACAGTTGCTAATAATAATTATGAGATCAAAAGTGGATTGATCTCTATGATTCAAGCAAAAAAGTTCCATGGTTTGCCAATGGAAGACCCCCTAGCCCATCTTGATGAGTTTGACAGGATTTGTAGCCTCACAAGGATAAATGGTGTAAGTGAGGATGGATTCAAACTAAGACTGTTCCCTTTTTCCCTTAGAGATAAATCACACTTGTGGGAAAAGACCTTACCAACAAGAGCTATCACAACCTGGGATGGCTGCAAGAAAGCCTTCTTAGCTAAGTTTTTCTCAAATGCAAGGACTGCTAGATTGAGGAATTAGATCTCAAGTTTTGCACAGAGAAATAATGAAAGCTTTTCTGAGGCATGGGAGAGATTTAAAGGTTTCCAAACAGAGTGTCCCCACCATGGATTCAGGAATGAGTCTTTGCTCAGCACCTTATATAGAGGAGTTCTACCTAAGATAAGGATGCTTTTGGACACAGCTTCAAATGGAAATTTTCTCAACAAGAATGTAGAAGAAGGATGGGAGCTAGTAGAAAATCTAGCACTATCTGATGGGAACTACAATGAGGACTATGACAGAACAGTAAGGTTTGCCTCCAATGATCAAGATAATAAGTACAAGAAGGACTTGAAGGTTGTTCATGAGAAGTTGGACAAGATTCTACTAAGCCAACAAAAGAACATTCATTTCCTTGCTGAAGAACAAGCTCCAGTTCAAGATGGGGAGAATGAATTTGCAGAAATTTGCTACATGCAAAATCAAGGAGGATTCAAAGGTTACAATCAATGAGGAGGATTCAAGAACAAAAAACTCTCCTATAGAAGCAACAATGTGGCCAATCCTCAAGATCAAGTCTACCCACCTCAACAACCCCAACAGCAAAACAACTATGCCCCCAAACAACAACATCAAGGGTTCCAGCCTTAATTGTGTCCCCCACCAGGGTTTCAGACTAACCAAGGCCAAAAACCAGATTTGAGAGCTATGATGCAATAAATGTTGCTTGGGCAAGCAAATGGGCAGATTGAGGATGCAAAGAAGTTTGTTGAGCTGAACCAAAAGATAACCTCTCAGTATAATGATCTCAACATCAAGTTTGAAAGTCTGAACTCTAGAGTGAAGTACATGGAAAGCAACATTGCCTCTACTTCAGCTACAAAGCCTAATCAACTTCCTGGAAAAGCTATTCAAAACCCAAGGGAGTTTATTGCTAAAGCTGTTCATCTGTTTGAGGAAGCCTTGGAGTTTATTGCTAAAGCTGTTCATCTGTTTGAGGAAGCTGTCACTGAGGACAGTGAAGTTCAAGATGGGGAGGATTCATCATTTATTGAACCCTAGAGTAAAAGTTTCACACAGCAAACTGAATCCGGAAAAGCACTCGACCTAGTGCTCGACCACACACACGATCGAGTGAATGATCGAGTGACCAGTCGAGTTGCTTCCCCTGAAACTGTTAAACCTACTAAGTATATTCCTCATGCTTATAAACCACCTCTGCCTTTCCTAGGACGTTTCAAGGCACAAAAGCTGAAAGAACTAAGGGAAATCATTGAGAAGAAGGAAGCCATGACTTTACAAGAAAAGGAAGTAATTGAGAAGAAAGAGGTGATGGCCATTCAACAAGAGGTTATCATTGAGAAGAAAGAGGAAGATAGAGGACCCCCTTTGGAAAAATATGCTCAACATCCTTTCCTCAAGGAAATGCTTCTTGAATTATCCAAGCAAAAAGCTCAAGAACAAGATACCAAGGATTTGAAAGAGATTGGGAAAGCTATTATCCCAACAAAGCTTGAAGATCCAGGGTCATTTAACCTACCTTGTTCCATCAGCTATATGCACTTCAACAAGTGTCTATGTGACTTGGGAGCTTCAGTGAGTTTAATGCCATACTCAATTGCTGAGAAGTTGGGGTATGAACATTTTAAGCCCATCAACCTCTATATTGGCCTAGTAGATGGATCAAAGAGGGATGTGGTTGGAGTAATTGAAAATTTTCCAGTCAAGATAGGGGAGGCTAGGATTCCAACTGATTTTGTGATCATGAATATGGATCAAGAGCCAGAAGATCCTCTCATCTTGGGGAGACAATTCTTAGCCACAGTTGGGGCTATAATTGATGTTAAGATTGGAACCATCAAGCTCCACCTTGCTAAAGACTTCACTATGAAGTTTGACATCAAGAACTCAGCACATCAACCTACTATTGAAGGTCAGCACTTTATGGTAGAGAAAAAAGCTAATTGTGAAGCTTTTGAGGATGGAGAGGATCTTAGGATTAAAAGTTCAGCACAAACCAAGACTGTTGAAGGGCTCAAAGATTCAGTTCAAAGGCTAACTGACTTAGTGGTGGATCTTCAAGGTCAGCTCAACAAGAGGTCTTTGAAGAAGGCAAGACCAAGGCTCAAAATTAAGAAGAAACAAGGTTCATGTGTTAAGAGTGAAGTGATCAAGGAGCAGCTTCACATTGATCAAGTGGTACCAGGGAGGATCTCATCACCTCCTTGGACTCTAAACCAAGCCTGAAAAGGCAATCAAAGTCAAGCTTAGTGACTTTAAACAAGCTCACTAGGGAGGAAGTCCCTAAGGTATCCTTGTAAATATGTTTAAATTTCCTTGTAGTTTTGATTTCGTTTCTTTTATGTTTGTGTTGGACAGACTTTTTTAAGAAAGTGTAGATGGGTTTGGAGAGAATTGGACTTGGAAAAATGGATTCGCAAGCCCACTCGATCAGCCCACAAGAGGTACTCGATCGAGTGGAGGGAGAAGAGAAGTTAGAAATTTGAATTTTGGTCAAGTACTCGACCACGTGCAATCGAGTAGTGGGGTCGAATGGCAACAAAAATGAGTCAAAGATTCCCAATTCGAATTTGAATGGTATGGACGCTCCACCCTTGTCTCTTTGTCCCCCTAGCCTCTTTATAAAGAGATAAACTCGATCCTATGCTTCTCATACTCTCACATTTGCTTAAAACATTAAAAATCTAGTTTAAAATCTCTCTCTAGTTCATCTTCTTGCTCAAGCTTAGTTCTTTTGGTTTTTGGGTCACTAACCTATTAACTTTGAGCTTTGAGTCTATTCCTTTCAATTTTTCTTTCAAAATGTCTTCAAGAACCACAAGATCATCTCAACAAGCTGCCGAACGCTCTTTGAATCGACGTGATGCACAATTAACATCAAGAAGGCAAGCTGTTGGAGGTACTCGACCACCAACTCGAGCAGCCTCTCGACCGAGTGCTGGTTCGAGTAGGCGGTTGAGTGGAGTGCCGAGAAGAAGACATCAGCCAGTTGAGGAGGATCCTGAGCAAACTGAAAGTGAGGAAGAGATGCAGTTCACTCTTCAAGAACACATGAGGAGGAATAAAGCAAAAGGAAAGAGGCCAACTAAAGATCAACAACAAGAGGAAGAAGTTGAGAGTGAGAGTGAAGAAGAACAAGAAGGAGAAATGGGAGAAGAAGAACAATCATGTGGACTAACTAAAAAACAGCTCTATGAAGCCTTCATGAGGATGAGCTTCCAAGGAACAAGATATCCACACAAGGAGACTATGGAGAAGCTGGGAATTGTTGAAGATGTGGAGTTTCTTTTTGAGAAGTGCAACCTAAGCAAGTTCATGAATTTGTGCATGGAGGGGTATAGAGAAGAGAGCTGTGAGTTCTTAGCCACCATCAAGTTTCACTTCTACTCAACAATGGACAAGGAATCTGGACCTGGTTGTTGTGATTTCACCATCAAGGGGAAGAAATATGAGCTTTCATTTAAGAAGATAGCCAATATCTTTGGTTTTGAAGTTGGTAGTCAAAGGAATATGATGATTCCAAGGGAAGAGCTCTTCTCTGTTTGGGAAACCATTGGAGACAACTACACCTACTCATCCTCCAAGTCCAAGAGCTCAAAGATAAGGAGCCCAGTCCTAAGGTACTTCCACAAGGCACTAGCAAACACTTTCTTTGCTAGAAAAGAGACTGGAAATGTGAATGAGGGAGAACTCAAGATGATTGATGCAGCACTCAATGGTATCATCCTCCAAGCAAGAAATGGCACCATCATCCTTGGGAGTAGTGTGGAGACTGATCTTGCCATGCTCCTTATTGACCAAATGATATACTATAGAAGTTGGGTGAGCAAGTTGCACATGAGGGGCTCAACTGGAGTTCTAACCATTGGAGACATCATCACTCCAATGCTAGTGGCTGCAAAAGTACCACTTAGAGGAGAGCAAGCAAATCCAAGATGGATTGACACCAACTACCTCATCTCTACTCTCATTCTAGCCAAAGAGATGCACAATGGGAAGCACCTTTTCAACTTTGAGCTCCCAACACTAGGGAAGACTCAACTTGTTTTACCCAGCAAGGAGCTTACAACCATAAGTGAAAGGGTGAACATTGATTTTTGGCCAGCTGCTGAGTTCTTGTTTGATGGGACAGCCCAAGTGAGAGTGGATGAAGCTGGAGATGTAGAGATGGCTGATGGGGAAGAGCAATTTTACTTTGAAGACTATGAGCCAAGCCCAAGAGATAGTAGAGGAGTGAGAGAGACTAGTAAGAGGTTGACACTCCTACAAAAGTGGAACAAGTGGCAAGGAAAGAACTTTGACAAGCTGAAGAAGAAGATGGGAAGGATGACTAAGTCCATCAAGGTTTTAAAGAAGGAGATTGCTGAATTAAAGAGTGGGAACTCTTCACCAGCACCATCTAGCCCTTTGAGGAGGAGTAGCTCAACAAGAACATTTTCTAGAGCTGAACTAGCAGTGGAACCGGCAAGAGCTTCAATGCATGAACCAATTCAGAGGAGGAGAAGGTCAAGTCGCCCAGAACATCAATCGGCAAGGCACTCGACCAGCTCACTCGAGCAACCACTCGACCGAGCACCTCCAATGCACTCGGCCGAGCACTTGCCCAGACCTCCTTATAGCTTCCTAGCTCCAGCAGGCTATCCCTATGGCCAAGCTTACCCTCCCATCCCTCACCAATACTTCATGGATCCAGCTCTCTTGCAGCAGTACTACCAGCAGCAAGGTCAACAATTTTTTCCACCACCACCCATTCGGCAACCAACTCAACCTGTGCACTCGACCGGACACTCGACCGAGTACCAGTCGATGGCCATAGTCGAGTTGCCTCCTTCTCCACCTCCAAGTCAACCACAAGACTCCAAGTACACATATGAAAGCATGAATGAGGATGTGGACAGCTTCTTCCACAATCCATGAGGTAACAACATCACCTTTACCTTGTACATACAATTGCATCTCTAGTTTTATTTTATTTTGAGTCTTGAATCTTCTCTCAAATTTCTATTACACAAGGGACTGTGTAATTTAAGTTTGGGGGAGGGTTTGAGATAGTATTTGATGTTGTGTTTTGTTTTCTTATTTCAAATTTTTAGCATAATCATGTTAGTACTTGCATTTCATCTATGGCATAGAAAAACCCTAAAAATTTAAAATTTTTTGCAAAAATCTTTACAAAAACAGAGTGTTCATGTAGTTTGCATTGCATATTAGCATCTTGTTTAGCTTGTTTCATATAGGACTGTTTCATAACTGCATTAGGGATCTATGATGAGTTTTGTCTTGTTAGCTTGTTTAAATTTACTAAACTAGGATCAATGCCCAAGTTAATAGTACTTTGATGCTAGTTGAGTGGTTAGAAGCATAAGGTTGAACCAACTCTTGAATTCCTGCATTGCATTTGGTCTAAATTGAAGAATGTTGTGATTTGATACCATTTCCTATTTATAAGAACCTAATATTGACTTTTAATTATCAATTTGTTCATTGTTTTAAACTCATGGATACCATATACATATTTAGATAATCTTTTTCTTTTCTACCACTCTTGTTGATCCAAGTAGTTGATTGCACCATTAAAATCAGTTTCCCCTACCCTTAACCTACCCTTCTTTCAAGCCATGTTTATTCTTATGTGTGTGAGGCCTTTTTTGGGATTGAGCTGACAAGAATATAGCAAATAAGAAAGAAGCCTCATTTCACTAGTTGATTCAAATAAGATACCTCTCCTAAGGCTTAAAAACAAAAAGAGAAAAAGGGTACTTGAGAAGAGAAGAAGACAAAGGGTAGAACTAGGATTATTTGGGTTTAGAATGATAGGATCAAACACTTTGGTTACTTTTGGGTAGACAAGGTTTTGTTCTTGTATGTGTCTAAGTGTTCTTATCTTTAGCATTCTTCTAAAGCTCAATCCATTTTTTTTTAATGAGAGAACCACTATATTGATAAGCCCCACTCTAAAGAGAGACCATCATTGTCTCTAAACCGTTATTACCAAGCAAATGAGTTTAAGCATTGCATAAGTTGATTCATGTTCTTGCTTAATAAATGTTAAAGGAAATGGTTGATTTGAATGCATGTGGATATCTAAGGCTCAAATCAGTACAGGTTGTGAGATTTGTCTAAAATCTTTAAGTACAGCTCATTCAACTTGCATCATAGTACTAGTAACTTGGATATTGATTCTAGCTAGTTTGTTAGCAAGCTTTAGGAGCCGAGATCCCACTTTCAAACCTCACCTACCTTCTTATGTCTTTCATTTGCTTGAGGGCAAGCAAAGACTAAGTTTGGGGGTGTTGATGTTCATATATTTTGCCATGTTTTCCTTAGTATATTCACATCTTTTGCATGATTTTCTATCTCATTTGTCCATTATTGCATAGTTTTAGAACTGTTTATGCATTAGAGTAGATTTGCATTGCATTTGCATAGTTTCTTGCATAAACAGGTGATTTTGGATCCTAAGGAGCATGAAAGTGATGCTGAAGCAGATTGGAGCTGTCAAGAGAAGGAAACAAGGGATTTGGAGCTGAAGAATCAAGGTCCGGAAGTCCACTCGACGAAGCACTCGGCCGTGTGCAAAGAAGGACTCAACCGGATGGGAGAAGCAAAAGAAGAAGCCACTCGACCAGCACTCGACTGAGCACCTGGTCGAGTTGACCGAGCCGCCCACTTATATTGTCTTTTAGCATTTTTAGGGCTTCCCTTCCTTTTCCTATAAAAGGCCTTGTACTCTGCAGCCACAAAAAAAGAGACTTTTTAGAGAGTACAATTGTAGACCTAATATTTACCCTTTTTGAGAATTATTCCTTTTTGCTTTTTATTGCTTAGATCTTTAGCCACTTTTGTTTATTTTTTAAAGAAATCTTTGATACTTGTTGGTTTCATAACTTTCAAAGTGGTGAATGAATGATGTATGGAATGATGTGGTGTGGTGAATGAATGATGTATGGAATGATGATTTATGAATGAATGGATGTCAGGGTGTTTCAATTCCCCTTATGCAGTTGCAGTATAAGAGGTGTCAATCCTATCTGAGTGTTTGTGAACAATCAAGATGTGCATATGAGTCTAAGTCAAGCCAAATGTAAAGATTGTTTGTCACTAACAATCCTATAATGAGATATGAAATGCAGAAAGTAAAAACAACTAGAACAAGATACTAAATGCAAATGAAACAGAATGATTATAATAGCAAGAACAGAAATAGACACTATGCTAATGAACTAATGCAAGACAAGTAATGAACAGAAAACTAAGTGAATGCAATAGAAATGAAACAGGAATGAAACAAGAGATAAGACAGGACAACTACAAAGCATGAACACAAATTCTGGAGACGAACTCGAGCAGCACTCGACCGAGTGTAGGTCGAGTACAGGGTCGAGCTAGACTAAACGTGAAAACAGAGCAACACAAGAAAAACAGAGCAATGCAAAAACTAATCAAACAACAAGCAAGCAATGATATTTAGACTAAGATATTAATAAACAAAGAAGGCCTTGAGGAGGGATTCATGGGCTGAGCTAATCATTGTGGTTATCTAACTTGGTCAACAAATCTCAAGCAAACTTTGAGCTGATCTCTAGACATACTATTCTAAGACATGTTTAATCCACTCTCATGGCAAGAAACAATCAAACCTATGCATTTCTAGACTTGTTCTCACAAAGTAAAGAATCTACACAAGCAGGCATTAAGCAATACATCTCAAACCAAACAAGACTTCTAATCTCTTAGCAAGCCTAATGGTAAGCTCTAGATCTAGCCTTATCTATGCTCCTTAGACATTGGTGTGATGCTAAGATGCTTGAAATCAAACCCTACCTTCTCAGATATAGGATCAGCATTAAGATCATCTAGCCTAGAAGAGATCTACAACAATCAAGCTTGACCAAATCAAACAAACCACAAGATCAACCCAGCCTAACCCATCCTCAAGGTCCTAAACAAACTACTCACAAGAACACATGGTGAAATATGTCAAAAACCCAGAAAATAATGAAACTTGCATCATTAGAAAGATGAAACAGAGATCTACAATATTGATGAAGGAATAAAACTCGAAATCTTAATACTTTGAAAGTTATGAAACAAACAAAATATAAGAATCTAGTCTTTCTCTCTCAAACAAGTACAAAATCTAAAAAAAAAAAAAAGTGCAAAAGGAATAAAATCTAAAAAAGGTAAAAACTAGGTTTTAGACTCTCTAAAAAGCTGGACTCTTTGGTGGCTGCAGGTACAAGGGCCTTATATAGGAGGTGAGGTGGAAGCCCTAAAAATACAAAAAGTCAAAGTAGTCAACGGCTCGGTCAACTCGACCAGTGCTCGGTCGAGTGGCTGGTCGAGCTGGCTTCTCTCGTGCATTCTCCACTCGGTCGAGTCCTCCTCAGCACACGGTCGAGTGGTGGTCGAGTGGTGCGGTCGAGTTGGACTCCGGACCTTGATTCTACAGCCTTAACTCTCTTGTTTTCTCCTCAGGATTGCTTCACTTCTCCTCAGCATTGCTTCCATGCTCCTTAAGCTCCAAAATCACCTGTTTATGCATGAAAAGATGCAAATGCAATGCAACTATACTCTAATGCATGATTAGTCCTAAAGCTACACAATAATGGCCTAAATGGATAGCAAAAGATGCAAAAGTTGTGAATAAACTAAGGGAAAACAAGGTAAAATATATGAACATCAACACCCCCAAACTTAGTCTTTGCTTGCCCTCAAGCAAATAATCAAGACAAAAGAAGGTAGGTGAGGTTTGAAAGTGGGATCTCAGCTCCTAAAGCTTGCAAATAGACTATCTAGAATCAATGTCCAAGTTACTAGTACTATGATGCAAGTTGAATGAGCTATACTTAAAGACTTTAGACAAGCATATCACAACCTTCACTGATTTGAGCCTTAGACATCCACATGCATTCAAATCAACCATTTCCTTTAACATTCATTAATCAAGAACATGAATCAATTCTATGCAATGCTTAAACTCATTTGGCTTGGAAATAAAGGTTTTGAGACAATGATGGTCTTTTTTTAGAGTAGGGCTTATCAAAATCAAGGTTCTCTCATGAAAATGGATTGAGCTTTAGAAGAATGCTAAAGGTAAGAACACCTAGACACGTACAAGAATAAAACTTTGTCTACCCAAAGGCTCCCAAAGTGTTTTATCCTAGCAATCTAAACCCAAATGATCCTAGTTCTACCCTTTAACTTCTTCTTTTCTTTTTCACCCTTTTCTCTTTTGGTTTTCAAGTCTTAGGAGATGTTTCTTATTTGATCTTTCTAGTGGGATGGGGAATTCTTACTTATTTTCTATGGTTCTCTTTTCTTCTTATTCTTAAGACATATAAGCATTTTGCTAGACTTTCCTTTTCTTTCTTTTCTTTTCTTTAATTAGAACCATTCTCAACATTTTTTACTTCCCATCCTTTCACTAGACTTTTACTTAAACACATTCTCCTCTTAAAGACTCTACCCTCTTTTCTTTCTCTTTTTCCTCTTTTCTTTTCATAACAGCCAAGTCCCAAACCCAACAAGTGAACCACCTAGTCCTATCTAGTTTGAAAAATGCAAACTAGAACTACACAAGGCTTTACTCTTGTCAGTTCAAACCTAACACTTTCTACCAAGCTCAATCCCAAAAATAGGCCTCACACACACAAGAATAAACATGGCTTGAAAGAAGGTTTGGTTTAGGGGTAGGGGAACTGATTCTTAATGAGGAAATCAGCTACTTGGATCAACAAGAGTGGTAAAAAGGAAGAAGATGATCCAAATATGTATATGGTATCCATGAGTTTAAAGCAATGCACACATTGATAATTGAAAGTCAATATTAGGTTCTTATAAATAGGAAATGGTTTCAAATCTCAACATGCTTCAATTTAGACCAAATGCAATGTAGGAATTCAAGGCTTGGTTCAATCTTATTCTTCTAACCACTCAACTAGCATCAAAGTACTATTAACTTGGGCATTGATCCTAGTCTAGTGAATAAACAAGCTAACAAGGGAATACTCATCATAGATCCCTAATGCAAATACTATACAATCCTACATGAAACATGCTAAACAAGATCCTAATGTGCAGTGCAAACTACATGAACACTCTTTTTTTTTAAAGATTTTTGCAAAAAATTTCAAATTTTTAGGGTTTTTCTATGCCTTAGATGCTATGCAAGTATTAACATGATGATGCTAAAAATTTGAAATAAGAATCACAAAACACAATGTCAAATGCTATCTCAAACCCTCCCCCAAACTTAAATCACACAGTCCCTGTGTGAAAGAAATTTGATTGAGGATTCAAGATGAAAAACAAAAAACAAAACACAATGTCAAATGCAATGATATCTACAAGTGAAGGTGATAGTGGTACCTTAGGGATTGTGGAAGTAGTTGTCCACATCCATCTGCATGCTGTCATAGGAGTAGTTGGGGTCTTGCTGGTGACTTGGAGGTGGAGATTGGGGCAGCTCGACGATGGGAATCGACCGGGACTCGGTCGAGTACGTGCTCGAGTGGGGGGGTCGAGCTGGACCACGAGTGTCAAAATGTTGACCTTGCTGCTGGTAGAACTGCTGGTAGAGTGCTGGATCCATGAAGTACTGGGGTGGGATGGGAGGGTAACCTTGATATCCTGGATAAGCAGCTGGAGGTGGGAAGCCATAGGTTGATCTGGGCTGGAACTCGACCGAGTGCATTGGGGGTGCTCGGTCGAGTGGGTGCTCGAGTGACCCGGTCGAGTACCTTGAAAAGGGTTGTTCTCGGGTACTTGAGCTCCTCTTCCTCTGATTTGGCTCATACATTGAAGCCCTAGCTGGTTCCACAGGGTTCGCAACTCTAGAAAGTGCTCTAGTTGAGCTACTCCTCCTCAAAGGGCTTGATGGT
Organism: Camelina sativa; assembly: GCF_000633955.1. Classification (NCBI taxonomy): domain Eukaryota; kingdom Viridiplantae; phylum Streptophyta; class Magnoliopsida; order Brassicales; family Brassicaceae; genus Camelina; species Camelina sativa. The sequence goes on from NC_025695.1 coordinate 35,526,456, forward strand.
GTAGGTGAAGAATTCCCACTCTTCAACTCAGCAATCTCCTTCTTTAAGCCCTTGATGGACTTAGCCATGTTGGTCACCTTCTTCTTCAGCTTATCAAACCTCTTCCCATGCCATTTGTTCCATTTTTGCAGAAGGGTTAATCTCTTGGTAGCCTCCCTCACTCCTCTACTATCTCTTGGGTTGAGCTCATAATCCTCAAAGTAAAATTGCTCCTCCCCATCAGCCATTTGCACATCTCCAGCTTCATCAACTCTAAGTTGAACTATCCCATCAAACAAATGCTCCTCAGCTGGCCAAAAGTCAATGTTGGCTCCTTCTTGAATGGTGGTGAGCTCTTGGTTAGGCAAAATCAGTTGCTTTTTCCCAAGTGTTGGAAGTTCAAAGTTGAAAATGTGATTCCCTTGATGCATCTCCTTGGCTAGGATGAGAGTAGAGGTGAGGTAGCTAGAGTCAATCCATCTTGGTGAAACCCTTTCTCCTCTAAGTGGAACCTTAGCAGCTTGTAGGATTGGAGTAATGATGCCTCCAATGGTTAGTGCTCCTCTTGATCCTTTATTCTCCAACTTGCCTACCCAACTTCTCAAGTAAATCATGTGGTCAATGAGCACCATTGCTAGGTCAGTCTCCACAGTGCTCCCAAGAATGATGGTACCATTTCTTGCTTGGAAGATGACTCCATTGAGAGCCAAATCAATCATCTTTAGCTCCCCCTCATTAATGTTCCCAGTTTCCTTCCTAGCAAAGAAGGTGTTGGCAAGAGCTTTGTGGAAGTACCTTAGGACTGGGCTCCTTATCCTTGAACTCTTGGAATTGGAGGATGAGTAGTATTTGTTGTCCCCAATGGTTTCCCACACAGCATAAAGCTCTTCTCTTGGAATCATCAAACTCCTATTGCTCCCAACCTCAAAACCAAACACATTGGCTATCTTCTTCATTGAAAGTTCATACCTTTTCCCCTTGATTGTGAAAGCAATGTGACCAGCTCCAAACTCAGCATCCTTCCTTGCATATGTATGCAGCTTGACTGTGGCTAGAAACTCACAACTCTCTTCTTTGTAGCCCTCCATGCAAAGCCCCATAAACTTGGTTAGGTTGCTCTTCTCAAAAAGATACTCCACATCTTCACCAATGGCTAGCTTCTCCATGGTTTCCTTGTGTGGATATCTAGTCCCTAAGAACTCCATTCTCATGAAAGCATCATAGAGTTGCCTCTTTGACAACCCACAGGACTCAGCTTCTCCATCATCCTCTATCTCTTCTTTTTCACTTTCTTCCTCACTCTCATTCTCACTCTCCTCTTGTTCAACCTCAACTGCTGGCCTCTTCCCTTTGGCCTTGTGTCTCCTCATGAACTCATTGAGAGTTGACTCCCTTTCCTCCTCACTTTCAGTCCTCTCAGGATCTTCCTCAACTCTCTCTCTCCTTGGACGCGGCATCTGGCTCGACCGGCTGCTCGAACCACCACTCGGTCGAGTGCATGATCGAGTGGGGCGTCGAGTGGCCCTTCCAGCTTCTCCTCTTGATTCAAGGCTAGCATCATGACGTTCCATGGAGGTTGCAGCGGTTTGTTGAGACTTCCTAGTGATTCTTGAAGACATTTTTCAAATAGAACTGAAGGGAATAGACTCAAAGCTCAAAGTTAATAGGTTAGTGAACCAAAAACTTGAAAGAACTAAGCTTGAGCAAAAGATAAGCTATGAGAGAGACTTTAAAACTTGAATTCAATGGTTTTGAGCAAATGAGAGAATGTGAGAGGTATAATTTCGTGCAAGGTCTATATAAAGAAGCTAAGGGGACAAAGAGACAAGGGTGGAGCGTCCATACCATTCAAATTTGAAATGGGAATCTTTGACCTGCTTTTTGCTGCCACTCGACCCCACACTCGACTGTACACGGTCGAGCACCTTGACCAAACTTTGAAATTTCAAAATTTTTCTTCTTGTTCTTCCCTCCACTTGATCGTTCTAGCGATTTGAAGATCAAATGGGCCTCAATTCCTTTCCAGCTCGGTCGAGTACCTCTCGTGGGTAGGTCGAGTGGGCTTGCGAGTCTCCTTCTCCAAGTCTAATTCCCTCCTTACCCAACTACATTCTCACCTAAAGGCCTGTCCAACACAAACAAAAAAGAAAACACATCAAAACTACAAGGAAAATAAACCATATTTACAAAGGATACCTTAGGGACTTCCTCCCTAGTGAGCTTGTTTAAAGTCACTAAGCTTGACTTTGGTGTCCTTTTTAGACTTGGTTTAGATACCAAGGAGGTGATGAAATCCTCCCTGGAACCTCTTGATCACTGTGAAGTTGATCCTTGATCACCTCACCCTTAACACACAAACCATGTTTCTTCTTGATTTTGAGCCTTGGTCTTGCCTTCCTTAAGGACCTCTTGTTCAGCTTAACTTGAAGATCCTCAACCATACTAGTCAACTCTTGAACTGACCTCTTAAGCTTTTCCACAGAATCATCTTGAAAGGAGAGCTTAGCCTTTGGAGTTGCTTCACCACTTGAACCTTCTTGACCTCCTTTGTCCTTGATAGTAAAAGGTTGATCATCAATGGTAGGAAGGTTGGTTGGGTTATAGATGTTAAACTTCATGGCTATATCTTCAGCAATGTTCAAGGTCACAAGACCCTCTTTGACATCAATAACTGCTCCAACAGTGGCTAGGAATGGCCTTCCAAGAATGATTGGATCTTCAGGTTCCTTGTCCATCTCCAACACCACAAAATCAGTGTGAACCCTTGCCTTCCCTATCTTGACTGGGACATTCTCCAACCTTCCAACTATCTCCTTGTTTGACCCATCAGCTAAACATATATGAAGGTTGGTGGACTTGAAATCAGTTCTCCCAAGCTTTTGTGCTATGGAGTATGGCATCACACTTGTTGAAGCTCCCAAATCACAAAGGCATTGGTTGTAGTGAAGATAGCTAAGTGTGCAAGGCAGATAGAATGGACCTGGATCCTTAAGCTTGATTGGAATGATAACTCCTCCAAGGTCCTCAAGATCCTTCTCATCTTGAGCTTCAGCCTTCTTCTTTGACAAATCAAGCAAAAAATCTTTGTAGAGAGGATATGGATCATACTGTTCCAAGGCAGGTCCTCTCTCTTCTTCTTGGTAAGCAATGGTGATCTCTTGTATGGCCAACACTTCCTCAACCACAGCTTCTTCCTTTAAAACCCTCTCTTCTTCTTGTTGCTTAGCCATCATCTCCTTTCTCTCAATGATTTCCCTAAGCTCCTTAATCTTTTGTGCTTTGAAACGTCCTGGGAATGGAAGAGGTGGCTTGTAAGCAGGAGGAATATACTTAGCAGGCTTGGCAGCTTCTGATTCTGCAACTCGATCGACCACTCGAGCATGCACTCGGTCGAGTGGCTGTTCGAGTACCTGGTCGAGTGCAATGGCGGACTCTAGTTGCTTTGCACAAACGCCACTTGGGGCTTCTGTAACTAATGAATTCCCCCAAACTTGGACTTCACTGTCCTCAGTGACTTCCTCATCAGAGATATGAATGGCTTTTGCAGTGAACTCCCTTGGATTTTGAACAGCTTTTCCAGGGAGTTGGTTGGGTTTAGGAGCTGAAGTAGAGGCAATGTTACTCTCCATATACTTTACTCTGGTGTTGAGACCTTCAAACTTCATGTTCAGATCATTGTACTGTGATGTGAGCCTTTGATTCAATTCAGCAAACTGTTTGGCTTCCTCAATCTTGCCTTGTGTTTGCCCAATCAACAACTGTTGCATCATTGCTCTTAAGTCCTGTTCCTGGCCTTGGTTAGTCTGAAACCCTGGTGGGGGACACAATTGGGGCTGGAACAC
>NC_025695.1:35531626-35536118 GCF_000633955.1 Camelina sativa
GCTCCCCCTCTTGAACTGGAGCTTCTTCTTCACCAATGAAGTGAATGGACTTGGACTGGCTTAGGAGTATCTTGTCAAGCTTCTCATTGACCATCTTCAAATCCTTCTTATACTTGTCCTCTTGATCAGTTGAGGAGCCCCTTATGGTCCTATCATAATCCTCATTATAATTGCCATCAGATTGAGCAAGATTCTCAACTAATTCCCATCCTTCTTCCACATTCTTGTTGAGGAAGTTTCCATTAGAGGTTCTATCAAGAAGCATCCTGATCTTGGGAAGTACTCCTCTATACAAAGTGCTTAGAAGTGACTCATTGCTGGAATCCTTTAAACCTCTCCCAAGCTTCACAAAAGCTCTCATTATTCCTTTGAGCAAACCCTGAAATTTCATTCCTCAACCTAGCAGTCCTTGCATTGGAGAAGAACTTGGCCAGAAAAGCTTTCTTGCATGCATCCCATGTGGTGATAGCTCCAGTAGGAAGAGTCTTCTCCCAAAGGTGAGCTTTGTCTCCAAGAGAAAATGGGAAGAGCCTTAATTTGAATCCATCTTCACTCACTCCATTGATCTTTGTGAGTCCACATATTCTGTCAAACTCATCAAGGTGATCTAGTGGATCCTCCATTGGCAACCCATGAAATTTGTTGGCTTGTATCATTGAGATCAATCCACTCTTTATCTCAAAGTTATTGTTTGCTACTGAAGGTGGCACAATTCCAGCCCTTTGGTTGTGGGTATTGGGTGCATCTCCTGCACCAATGTGCCTTGGTCTCTGCTCATGGATAGCTGGTTGCTCCATGATGTCTTGACCTTGTTGTTGTTGAACTATTCTTCCTTGCTTATGTCTCAAACCCTTTTGTAGCCTGTGGATGTTGTCAATAGGCTGTTGAAGACTGTCTTTGCCTTTTGACCTTGTGTGCATCAACAAACTCTACTACAGACTCGAACAGGTACACGGTCGAGCGCAGGCTCGAGTGGGTGGTCGAGTCGACTGGGAAGTAATGGCTATTTGGATCCGGCTTCTGGCTCGATCAAGTGCTCGATCACAGCTCGGTCGAGTGGTGGTCGAGTAGGTGGTCGAGTGGGTACCTGAAACACAAAACAGCCAAGCAAAGGAAGATTCGAGTTCAGTAACTTCACAAGTGTTTAAACGAACTTAATCTTAGACTAATAATGATCCTAAATGTCACAAAACACACTCAAATGGGCAACGGCGCCAAATTGAAACTGACTTTCTTTGTGGTGTGGTGAAAGAAAGATGTATGGAATGATGATGTATGGAATGAATAGAAGTCAGGGTGTTTCAATTCCCCTTATGCAGTTGCAGTATAAGAGGTGTCAATCCTATCTGAGTGATTGTGAACAATTAAGATGTGCATATGAGTCTAAGTCAAGCCAATTGTAAAGATTGTTTGTCACTAACAATCCTAAAATGAGATATGAAATGCAGAAAGTAAAAACAACTAGAACAAGATACTAAATGCAAACAGAACAGACAAATTAAAGCTATAATGAAACTAGAACAGAGATAGACACTATGCTAATGAACTAATGCAAGACAAGTAATGAACAGGAAACTACGTGAATGCAATGGAAATGAAACAGGAATGAAACAAGACAATCACAAATCAAAAACACAAGTTCTGGGGATGAACTCGAGCAGCACTCGACCGAGTGTAGGTCGAGTACGTGGTCGAGCTAGACTTAAACGTGAAAACAGAGCAACACAAGAAAAACAGAGCAATGCAGAAACTAATCAAACAACAAGCAAGCAATGATATTTAGACTAAGATTTCAATAAACAAAGAAGGCCTTGAGGAGGGATTCATGGGCTGAGCTAATCATTGTGGTTATCTAACTTGGTCAACAAATCTCAAGCAAACATTGAGCTGATCTCTAGACATACTATTCTAAGACATGTTTAATCCACTCTCATGGCAAGAAACAATCAAACCTATGCATTTCTAGACTTGTTCTCACAAAGAAAAGAATCTACACAAGCAGGCATTAAGCAATACATCTCAAACCAAACAAGACTTCTAATCTCTTAGCAAGCCTAATGGTAAGCTCTAGATCTAGCCTTATCTATGCTCCTTAGACATTGGTGTGATGCTAAGATGCTTGAAATCAAACCCTACCTTCTCAGATATAGGATCAGCATTAAGATCATCTAGCCTAGAAGAGATCTACAACAATCAAGCTTGACCAAATCAAACAAACCACAAGATCAACCCAGCCTAACCCATCCTCAAGGTCCTAAACAAACTACTCACAAGAACACATGGTGAAATATGTCAAAAACCCAGAAAATAATGAAACTTGCATCATTAGAAAGATGAAACAGAGATCTACAATATTGATGAAGGAATAAAACTCGAAATCTTAATACTTTGAAAGTTATGAAACAAACAAAATATAAGAATCTAGTCTTTCTCTCTCAAACAAGTACAAAATCTAAAAAAAAAAAAAAGTGCAAAAGGAATAAAATCTAAAAAAGGTAAAAACTAGGTTTTAGACTCTCTAAAAAGCTGGACTCTTTGGTGGCTGCAGGTACAAGGGCCTTATATAGGAGGTGAGGTGGAAGCCCTAAAAATACAAAAAGTCAAAGTAGTCAACGGCTCGGTCAACTCGACCAGTGCTCGGTCGAGTGGCTGGTCGAGCTGGCTTCTCTCGTGCATTCTCCACTCGGTCGAGTCCTCCTCAGCACACGGTCGAGTGGTGGTCGAGTGGTGCGGTCGAGTTGGACTCCGGACCTTGATTCTACAGCCTTAACTCTCTTGTTTTCTCCTCAGGATTGCTTCACTTCTCCTCAGCATTGCTTCCATGCTCCTTAAGCTCCAAAATCACCTGTTTATGCATGAAAAGATGCAAATGCAATGCAACTATACTCTAATGCATGATTAGTCCTAAAGCTACACAATAATGGCCTAAATAGATAGCAAAAGATGCAAAAGTTGTGGATAAACTAAGGGAAAACAAGGTAAAATATATGAACATCAAATATCTTAGCTTGATTGTTATTGCCAAGAGATTGGATTAACTTGTATTAGGAGATCATTGTCTAGAGATGGCTCATGTCTGATTGAGGTTTGTTGACCAGTTTTAGATAATCATAGCTTGAATCCAGCCCATTAATCCATCCTTAGGACCTTCTTTGTTTATTGATTTCCTTTTTAAGTATTGTTAATTGATTGTTGTTTACTCTGTTTCAATATTTGCTCTGTTTCTGGCATTCGCTCATCAACTCGACCATCCACTCGATCGAGCATCCGATCGAGTGCTTGCTCGAGCTCCTTCCAGAGTTCTTGTTTTATGTTTTGCATCTTCCTATTTCATTCCTTGTTTACTATAATTCCTGTTCCTGTTTCATTTCATTATTGCTTTGGGTTCACTAGGTTTCTGTTATGATGTTTGGGATTGCATGTCTTGATTGCTTATGTGAGTTAGTCAATTGTGTGTGGCATGGATTCCTAGAACATCTTCTTTGAGCCTACAGTGTGATTCCACAGTGAGTTTATGTTTTTGTGTTATGATAATTGTGTACTTAGTCTTCTGTTCATGGTAGTGCAAATGGCTAGAGGTGATGCTGTTTCTGGTCGTGGTCGTGGTCGTGGACACGGATGTGGTCGTGGTCGCGGACGTGGTCGTGGTAGGGGCAGAGTCCCAGTGGTTAGTGAGATCGAGGACCAGAGTGTGACAGCTGAGGGTGTTGGCGAGTCGCAGGGTGTCCAGGAGGATTCCATGAGTGTGGCCGGAGAGGGGAGTGTTGATGCTAGGGTCCCGGGTGTGGGAGTCCCAGCGGGTGGAGTCCCTGGTGCTGACTTTACGGCTTTGCTAGCACAGTTGTTGGAGCGGTTGCCAGCTGTGGTATCGGCTCAGGCTCAAGTTGTGCCACCAGTGGTGGCGGAGGAGCGGGAGCCAGTGGCTGCAGATGTAGGAGCACATGGACGTTATTTGTCCATGCTCAAGGAGATGAAGGGTCCCGTGACTGCGCAGTTTTCGGGTGGTACAGATCCTACTGCTGCAGATGCGTGGAGGACGAGTGTGGAACGTAACTTCCATACTCTGAGATGTCCTGAGGAGTTCTGGGTGGACATAGGGGTCCACCATTTGATTGGTGATGCTGAGTTCTGGTGGAGATCAGTGGCTGCTAGGAGAGTGCAGCGGGAGATGACTTGGGTTGACTTCGTGGGGGATAACCGCAAGTACTTTCCGAGAGGCATTGGACCGGTTGGAGGTGCAGTTCCTTCAGTTGTCTCAGGGGACGCGGTCAGTGCGAGAGCTGGACTTGGAGTTCAGTTGACTTCTATGTTATGGGGGTCGGGCTATGGAATCTGAGGAGGCTCAGATCAGGAGGTTTTTGAGGGCCCTACATGATGATTTGAGGATTCACTGTAAAGGGTGGAGTTATGCTACGCGTGCAGAGCTGGTTGAGACTGCAACAGGGATTGAGGAGGATATCCGGGCACAGTCAGTGGCGGTTAGTCCAGCAGT
>NC_025695.1:35536571-35606115 GCF_000633955.1 Camelina sativa
TGCCACCAGTGGTGGCGGAGGAGCGGGAGCCAGTGGCTGCAGATGTAGGAGCACATGGACGTTATTTGTCCATGCTCAAGGAGATGAAGGGTCCCGTGACTGCGCAGTTTTCGGGTGGTACAGATCCTACTGCTGCAGATGCGTGGAGGACGAGTGTGGAACGTAACTTCCATACTCTGAGATGTCCTGAGGAGTTCTGGGTGGACATAGGGGTCCACCATTTGATTGGTGATGCTGAGTTCTGGTGGAGATCAGTGGCTGCTAGGAGAGTGCAGCGGGAGATGACTTGGGTTGACTTCGTGGGGGATAACCGCAAGTACTTTCCGAGAGGCATTGGACCGGTTGGAGGTGCAGTTCCTTCAGTTGTCTCAGGGGACGCGGTCAGTGCGAGAGCTGGACTTGGAGTTCAGTCGACTTCTATGTTATGGGGGTCGGGCTATGGAGTATGAGGAGGCTCAGATCAGGAGGTTTTTGAGGGCCCTACGTGATGATTTGAGGGTTCACTGTAGAGGGCGGAGTTATGCTACGCGTGCAGAGATGGTTGAGACTGCAGCAGGGATTGAGGAGGATATCCGGGCACAGTCAGTGGTGGTTAGTCCAGCAGTTCAGCCTAGTAGGGCTAAGCAGCAGGGTGGTTCTAGCAGGGGCGGTAAGCCTGCGCAGGGAACCAAGAGAAGGCGGGAGGCTATGCAGACGTCGAGTGGTGCGAGTTGCTTCCGGTGTGGAAGCAAGGATGACAAGATTGCTAGATGTCCCAAGAGGAGTGCTCCGACGACAGCGGCTCGTGTATGCTATCATTGTAGGGAGCCAGGGTATATCAGGCCCTTGTGTCCCAAGTTGCAGCCGGTGGCAATGGCAGCGTTGCAGCAGGTGCAGCCAGGAGGGAAGCACGGGTTTACACGATTGCAGAGACTGGTGGAACCAGTGCCGGGGCGATCACAGGTATAATTTCTGGTACTTTAACTTTGTGAATTCTTAGTAAGTTCAGATTTTATTTTTGTCTGTGATAAAATGTTAGGTTCTCAACACATGAGGTTTGTCTAGGGACCTTGTTGGTGGGAGGATTTAAGTCCCACATTATGTTTGATTTTGAAGCTTCTCATAGCTTCATTACTCCAGAGTGTGTAGAGAGCGCGGGAATCAGAGGGGATCCCGGGGAGCGTTCAGGAGTTGTCAGAGTTGTAGGAGGCAAGTTCCTCATGGTCATTGGACGAGGCAGAGGAATTGATATTCAGATCGCAGGAGAGTCGTGGCCAGCGGATTTGCTTATCAGTCCAGTGGAGTTGTATGATGTTATTCTCGGTATGGATTGGTTGCATCAATATATGGTGCATTTGGATTGCTATTGGGGTAGAGTGGAGTTTCAGCGTCCAGGAGGGAAGTTGGTTTTTCAGGGTATTAGATCGACTTCGGGGAGTCTCGTGATCTCGGCCATTCAGGCTAGGAAGATGATCGAGAAGTGACGTGAGGCTTATTTGGTTACCATATATATGCCAGAGTCAGTGGGGAAGTCTACGGTTAGCGGTATTCCGGTTGTAGAGGAGTTTGAGGATGTGTTCCAGTCATTACAGGGATTAGCACCATCTCGTTATGATCCTTTTACGATTGAACTGGAACCAGGGACGATGCCGTTATCCAAGGCTCCTTACAGAATGGCTCCAGCAGAGATGGCAGAGCTGTAGAAGCAGCTAGAGGATTTGTTGAGTAAGGGATTCATCTGTCCTAGTGTATCACCGTGGGGAGCACCGGTGTTGTTTGTCAAGAACAAAGATGGGAGTTTCTGGTTGTGTATTGATTACAGGGGTTTGAACCGGGTCACTGTGAAGAACAAGTACCTCTTCCAAGGATCGATGAGTTGTTGGATCAGTTGAGGGGTGCTACTTGGTTCTCCAAGGTAGATCTGGCGTCGGGTTATCATCATATACCGATAGATGAGGCAGATGTGAGGAAGACTGCATTCAGGACGAGGTATGGGCATTATGAGTTTGTGGTAATGCCTTTCGGGTTGACTAACGCACCAGCAACGTTTATGAGATCGATGAACAGTGTGTTTCAGGAGTTCCTGGATGTATGTGTCATCATTTTCATCGACGATATCCTGGTTTATTCTAAGAGTCCTGAGGAGCATGCAGTGCATTTGAGGGCAGTTTTGGAGAAGCTACGGGAGCAGAAGTTGTTTGCTAAGTTGAGCATGTGCAGTTTTTGGCAGCGTGAGATGGGTTTTCTGGGTCATATCGTGTATGCAGATGGAGTTTCTGTGGATCCGGAGAAGATTCAGGCTATCAGAGATTGGCCTACACTACAGAATGCCACAGAGATTTTTCTGGGTTTGGCAGGTTACTACCGGAGATTTGTGCAGGGATTTGCGAGCAGAGCACGTCCTATGACTAAGTTGACAAGGAAGGATGTTCCTTTTGTTTGGTCACAGGAGTGCGAGGAGGGGGAGATGTTGACTACTTCGCCAGTGTTGGCTTTGCCTGAGCAGGGAGAAACCTATGTGGTTTATGCAGATGCATCCAGAGTTGGTTTGGGGTGTGTGTTGATGCAGCATGGGAAGGTGATTGCCTATGCATCGCGGCAGTTGCGGTAGCATGAGGGCAACTATCCTACTCATGATTTGGAGATGGGTGCTGTAGTTTTTGCCCTAAAGATTTGAAGATCTTATCTTTATGGTGCAAAGGTGCAGGTGTTTACAGATCATATTCATTAAATTAACGAAATATAAAATTTAAAAGTTATTTATATTATGTTTTATAAATCTAGGAATAATATTTATTTATTATATAACAAGAAATTTGGCAATGCCATTATATAGATTGGTGATATAGTATGTATGATCAAAACATGTCTTTTATTAGCTTACAATGTTACAAAATCAGTACATAATCTTTTTTGGAGAGAAATGTTAAGTTTGAATTTGAATTTATTTTTCAAAAATTAATACTTTTTGTTCCATTTTAATATAGTTATTTGGCTTTTCCAATGGAATGAGAATAATTTTGTGGATTTAGGCGGCTTTGGCGGCTGCGTTTTTGAGCAGGGGTAAGACCATGTTACTAACCCACACATTTATATTTGTTGCTTAATATAATTTTGGGCATAGTCATTTTTGAAGTACCTATATATCCATTAGAAAATATTATGAACTACGAGGAAGTATTATACTGATTTATTTTTGATAAAAAAAATTGATGAAATTAGTAAAAGTTATTCATGATTAAGAGTGACATAATTTTTATTAGTAAAATAGGGTAACTAATAAAAATCGTGACAAGTGTAACCTTTAGAAGGAGAACCAGTGACATAATCTAGATGGAAGAGAGGTTAGAATTGATCAACGACCACTTGTGGGCGGAACGAATGGTGGTATCTTAACCGGCCATATCGCAGCCGTGTCATCCTTGACGTAATCACGGATGCAACTTACGGAATCTCTGCAGGCCATCAAGCCGACCATGATCATATCAATATGGTGACGAGGCGGCCATTGCGTTGCTGTTGAACGAGTGATTTGGCACCAATTGTTGGGCATGAGGTTAGAATTTTGCCTAATTCGAATGAGAACGGTGCCACATCGCCCATTTGTTCTGCCAATCACGTTCACTTCAGAAGATCTGATAGGGGTCAAATTCCCACATAATGACCCACTCGTTATCGAACTTCACATTGGTGAAAGCGAAGTGACGAAGATCATGGTCGTCCTCCTACCTTACTCCTCCTCCTACCTTACTGCGGGAGGCTGTCGCTACCGGAAGTTCCGGCAGTCTACAACAGATCCCAAGGCAGAACAAATGGGCGAATGTCATTTTTCGTGATGTCCTCGATAAAATGGAAGTCAGTAACAGATAAATTAAGCCGTCGATCAGGTCATTGACGGGTTTTGATTGAAACTACATGATGTCATCCGGCAGAATAAAGCTACCAATTTACATATCCGGCGCAGCATCCTAGCACAAATTTGTCGGTGTCAATAAGCCGGCAGTCTACAACATTATTATGGGTTCCCCTGGATCCATGACATGCAGGCCGTCCCGTTGACATATCATTTGTGCGTCAAATTCCCTCTATCCGGCCAAGTACATACGATCAAGGGAAACCAGGCAGATGCCGGAAGCTGGTTCGTCATCGAATTCAAATTGAGGAAGGCCGTCGATTTATAGCAATCACAGAAAGTGTTGGAGGAAGCACCAACCCCCAGCTGAGAGGAGATCCCAAGGCACTATCTGATCGACCAAATTAATATCGACGAAAGCGATCCAACACGGTGTGTCAGCAGCACTACGGACCTCGACCCGAAAATAAGGATTAGATTGATCCAGTTCTTGAAAGATAATGCTTCCACCTTTGCTTGGTCCTTCAATGACATGGTTGGAATCAGTATGGACGTCACCAGCCATGAGCTTAATGTCGACCCAACCTACAAACCAGTGAAGCAGAAGCGGCGGAAGCTCGCTCCTGAACGGTCTAAAGCAGCAAACGACAAGGTCAAGACATTACTTGCGGTCGGGTCAATCATGGAAGTCAAATACACCGAATGTCTAGCTAACCTCGTGGTGGTAAAAAAGAAAAACGGGTAGAATAGAGTATGCATCGACTTCACCGTAAGGTCTGCCCCAAAGATAGTTATCCGCTGCCACACATTGAAAGACTTGTCGAAGCCACGACTGGAAATGCATTACTCTCTTTCAAGGACGCTTTCTCTGGATATAATCAAATTTTAATGCATACCGACGATCATGAGAAAACTGCTTGTATCACCGACCAGGGTACTTATTGTTATAAGCTCATGCCATTTGGTCTAAAAAACGCCGGAGCCACCTACCACCGCCTCGTCAATAAAATGTTCGCTAGGAAGAACCACGGAAGTATATATTGACGACATGCTGGTTAAGTCCACAAACGCAAGTGACCACGTCGAACATTTGCAAAAATGCTTCCAAACTCTGAACGAGTATAACATGAAGTTAAATCCAGCCAAGTGTTCGTTTGGCGTGACGTCCGGCGAATTCCTGGGGTACATCGTCACCAAAAGAGGCATAGAGGCCAATCCAAAGAAAATTAAAGCTATCCTCGACAGTGCTTGACCGGCTGAATTGCAGCCCTCAACCGGTTCATTTCGCGATCGCCTGATAAAAGCCTGACCTTCTATCAATTGTTGCGGTCGACAAATAAAGAATACGAATGGACGACCGAGTGCGAGCAGGCCTTTGTTGAGCTCAAGACTTACCTATACATTGCCGCCTCTGGGTCGGCAGTTAGTGGAGTACTAGTCAGGTACGATAGAGGAGAGCAAAATCCCATTTTTTACGTCAGCAAAACTTTGGACCGAGCCGAGCTACAGTACCCAACATTGGAAAAGATAGCTTATGTCGTGGTCATCTCAGCTCGTAAACTCACACCCTATTTTCAGTCGCATACAGTCGCGATCCTTACAAATCAACCTCTAAGGCAGATCCTTCACAGTCCAGGTCAGTTAGGCCGCATGGCAAAATGGGCGGTCGAGCTTAGTGAGGACGACATCGAATACCTCGCCGAACATGCATGAAATCTCAGGTGCTGGCAGACTTCATCGTCGAACTACCACAACATTTCGTTTCTCCTACCTCTACACACGAAAATTGGTATTTACACGTCGATGGTGTGTCATTGCAACACGGTTCAGGAATCGGAATTCGCCTGACGTAAGTGGAAAAGTGGAAAGTGCTAAAAATGGAAAGTTTTATGTGAGTTAGAATTTGTCCATTTTAGTGGTTGTGAGACTTGGAGGGGCTTGTGTGGCCTTAGTGGCGGACTTTTGAGTCATTGTGCCCGTGTGTGGCGGTCTTTTGAGACATTGTGTGGCCTTTGTGGCCAGCTATTTAGCCGTGTGTGGCTTTTGTGGCGGGCTGTTTAGCCAATTGTGTAGCCTTTGTAGCGGGCTGTTTAGCCAGATGTGTGGCCTTTGTGGCGGGCTGTTTAGCCAGAGTGCCTGTTTAGGCGGTCCTTCGGGACAGATGGTCTTTGTGACGGTCCTTCGGGACAGATGGTCTTTGTGACGGTCCTTCAGGACAGATGGTCTTTGTGACGGTCCTTCGGGACAGATGGTCTTTGTGACGGTCCTTCGGGACAAATGGCCTTTGTGACGGTCATGTTTAGGACATTTGTTTGGCCTTGGTGGCGGTCCTGTTTAGGACATTTGGTTGGCCTTGGTGCGGTCCTGTTTAGGACATTTGTTTGGCTTTTGTGGCGGCCTTTGTGACAGTGAGATGATCCATGTGTGGTCATCAGGTATCCCAATGAGGGGATATGTAGTTGGTAGGACATTGAGATATCTTACGCGAGGAAGGAAACATGTATAGGGATAGGACTCAGACGTGTTCAGAATTGTTTGCTCGCGACTCTTGGGGAACTTAGGTTCTCCTAGTACTGCCATATTCTGATACTTTGTGGCTTGGGAGTATGGTTGGTATATCGACTTCGGATGACGATTCGGGGGCGCGCTGTAGGCAACCCGAGAGACGAGTATTAGATTTTTCCTGATATATTATGGCATGCGGGCTTAGGCCCGATGAGGAGCCAACATTATGGCATGCAGACTTAGGTCTGATGACGAGCCAATAAAAAATCAAGGTCTAGGCCTCTGAGTAAAGGAAAGTCCAAAATTCGAGAGCAAATAATGCCTGGAGCGTGAGTCTATCGCCTAGAGGTGACCTTTTGTAGATCGGTCGGAGGAGTGCGGGCCGTGGAGACGGTTGCACAGGAGTCCTTGGCTGATGGTTGTTTGAGATTCTAAGACGAATCTATGTTGGTGGGGGAGAATTGTAACATCCGCGAACCGGAATCCCGGTTTAGGGGATTGCATCAGTAGATGCATATAGTGCATTGGTCTATGCAGGTTTATTTTTCTGCAGACGAGTTAGGGAAAACCCTTAACACGAGTTTTGTTTCATTAGTCGGGTTTTGGCCGCTTTTGAGAGAAAAAGAAAGAGAGAAAAGTTCCCTAAGTGTTCTTGGTGATTTCTGGAGATCTGTAGATGGGGTTGTTGTAGGAGCTTCCAGGAAGTGTTTTCTTGTTGGTTTTAGGTTCAGATTCGTCTTGGCAAAGTTAAGGGAATGACCATGGCTTATCTAAGCTAAAGCTTCTCTGATATGCTTGTTTGTGTGTTGTTAGGCTTGTTAGATGGTTATTTGGGACGTTAGGAAGCTTTCTTGTGGCCTGAGATCGAGTTTTGTGGTTATAGGAACAAAGATCCGGCAAGAAGTTTCGGGGAACACGATGCTCGGCATGTTGCATCGGTCGATGCACTTTGTGCATCGTTCGATGCAAGTGCGAGGACGGCGCGTAAAACCTAGGGTTTTCGTGTTATGTCAAGCATGCGTCGGTCGATGCAGTGTGAGTGTCGGTCGATACATGTGTAACTTGCATCGTTCGATGCATTCCTTGTGTTGGTCGATGCATCCCCATGTGGTGTCGGTCGATGCATGTTTGTGTCGGTCGATGCAGAGTCCTGGTTTGTTATTTGTGGTTTGTTGATTGTTGGTTGATGGTTGGAGATGTCTCTATTGCTTGTGTGTATAGCCCAGTAGATGGGAGGATTGCCTTACTGAGTGTTTATAAAATACTCATGCATTGCAATTTGTGTTTGTGGTGTAGGTAAAGGCAAAATGTGATCGTGGAATCAAGGCAATGAAGAGGAGGATGTTCTAGGGACTCGACTGGATGTTGTCTGACATTGCTAGGTTGCTAGAGTTGGGTCATTAGAAACATTTCTAGGTTGCTGGTTTCATGTTTTCTGATGATTGGTTATTGGATATGCATTATGTAATAATATTGGTTATTATTGGTATTGTTTATTTCCGCTATTGGTTGTGATTGTGGTTAGGTGGCTAGTGGGTATGGGACCACTAGTTGTAGTTTATTTATTATTATTACTTATATATTTTTATTGTTAAAAAAAAAGGGTTGGATCATTTCACCAAGTTTCAGAGAAAGGGGTATCAGCAGATCCAGAAAGGTTTGCTACAATTCACGAATGGCCAAAACCTACAACGGTGATGGAAGTAAGGAGTTTCTTAGGACTCGCAGGATATTACCGGAAGTTCGTTAAGGGGTTTTCATCGATAGCTAAGCCCTTGACACGACTTACGGGTAAGGGAGTTAAATTAATTTGGAATGAGGAGGTGCAAGAAGCATTTGAGAAGTTGAAGGAAGCTTTAACCACAGCACCAGTGTTGGCCCTGCCAAAGCCAAACTAACCTTATTCGGTCTACACAGACGCCTCAAGAGTTGGCGTGGGAGGAGTTTTGATGCAAGGAGACAGAGTGATTGTGTATGCCTCGAGACCGCTTAAGAAGCACGAGAAGAACTACCCTACGCACGATTTGGAAATGGTTGTTGGTGTGTTTGCATTGATGATATGGAGATCCTACCTGTATGGGGACGGGGTTCAGGTGTTTACCGACCACCAAAGTCTTTAATACTTGTTCACGCAACCAGACCTCAATTTGCGACAAAAGAGGTGGATGGAATTTATTGCGGACTATGATTTGAAGATTCAATATCATCTGTGGAAGGCTAATTTAGTAGCAGACGCCTTAAGCCGTCGGAAGGTCGAATTAGACCTTGAGAAAGATGTGGAAGCATTATCTGAAGAGTTTAAAAAAATACGGTTACTAGCCTTAGAAGGAGAGTCTAGCGAGCCGCTAGGACTACAGGCCGTTACTCAAGCCAGTCTACTACGACGAATTCGAGAAGAGCAACCAATGGATAAGAACCTGAAGAAAATTGCGGAAGAGTTGAGAGGATCGGATGGACCAAATGCTAGTGGTTATCATTTGGTGGACGATGGTACCTTGTTTCTTAATGGGAGGATTACAGTACCCGACAGAGGGGGACTACGCCAGGAGATTCTCAGAGCGGCACACACTTCTGACCTGAGTATTCACCCAGGGAGCACCAAGATGTACCGTGATGTGCGAAGGTACTATCATTGGCCTGGAATGAAAAGAGCAGTAGCGAAATGGGTTATTCAATGTGATTCATGCCAAAGAGTTACGGTGGAGCATCAAGTACCCACAGGGTTACTACGCAATTTGCCAATACCAACATGGAAGTGGAAGTCAATTTCCATGGATTTCATCACAGGGCTACCCAAAAGGCCGAGAAGGGCTAATGATGCAGTTTGGGTAGTGATGGACCGATTAACTAGAGTTGCTCATTTGGTTTCGGTGAAGTGCACAGATCAAGCTGCTGATCTTGCGGAAAGATACATTGACGAGATTTTGCGACTTCGTGGAGTGCCAGCCAACATAGTATCTGATCGCGACCCAAGATTCGCATCAATATTTTGGCAAGAGCTACAACGTGCACTAGGGACAGACGTCTTTATGAACACTTCTTTCCATCCAGAGACGGACGGTCAGACGGAAAGAACTATCCAAACTATCAAAGACTTGATTCGATTATGCGCACTGGATTGTTCTACGGATTGGGAAGGTAATCTACCATTGATTGAATTCTCTCACAATAACAGTTATCACTCGAGCATCGGCATGTCTTCGTTCGAGACTATGTATGGAAGACCATGTCGAACGCCCTTTTTCTTGACGGAGATGGGAGAGAGGACGAGTTTCAACCATGAGTTGATAGATGAAACGACGGAGAAAATTAAGTATATTCGCGAGAATATGAAGAAGGCTCAAGACCGTCAGAAAAAGTATGCCGATCGAAAAAGGCGAGAAATGGAGTTTGAAGTTGGATATTAGGTTTATTTAAAGATCACGGTCCAAAAAGGAAAGGATCGCTTTGGGAAAGCTGGAAAACTTGCGGTAAGGTTTATAGGGCCTTACCAGATCGAGAGAAGGGTTGGAGAAGTAGCATACCGCCTCACTATGCCAGAAGTGATGTGTATGCATAAGGTCTTTCATGTGTCCCAACTTAGGAATCATGTACCAGACCCTAATGCCATCATAGAGGAGCCGGTGAAAGAGTTAAAGACGAACCTAACATACCCCGAAGGACCAATGGGTGTTGGCGAGCGTCAAGTACGGAAATTAAATAAGCGGGAGATCCCCAAAATTCAAGTGTTTTGGGGAAAACAAAACCGAAAGGTCACAACCTGGGAGGATGAAGGAAAGTTCCGAGCAAAGTACCTGCAGTTCTTTGCTGACGAGGAAGGTAAAGCGGGACCATCAGATCCTTTTGGAATTCGGGACGAATTCTAATAAGCGGACGAGAATGTAGTGACCCTCACTATAGAATAAATTTTCCCTAAGGAAATGACCTGGAAAGGAGTTGAAAAGGGAGAGGAGACAAAGTAGAGCGGAATTGCCAAAGAAATGTCCGAAGAAAAACTAAACGGACGTTAGGCAGATCAAATGACCGTATAGACGGACGTACGTACCAGACGTATGTGGGACGGATGGACGTATCAGGCGAACGCCGAACGGACAAGGTCGTGTCCTGGACGGGAAGCGAGTGTGGGAAGGAACCCCACTAAGAAGAATATTTAAATGATAAAAAAAAAGTTAGTGGAATTTCCACTAAGTGATTAAAATAATCACAAAAATTAGCACTAAGTGAAACTTTCCACTAAGTGTTAATTTAATCGAAATAGAGTGAGTGGAGGAGAATATTGTTTGATGCCATGCAACTTGGGAGAATGTGGACGTGAGACCTCACCTCCTGAGGTGTCAACACCACAGGTTTGAAGAATGTAGAGCCGACACCTCACCCCTTTGCATATAGAGTAGTGTGTTTCGCCCAAGCCTCTTTATAAACAACTCTTCTCTTCACTTTGGAGAGGAGAGAAAAAGAAGAAGTTGCCCAAAGGCTGCTAAGAGTGAGAGATAGAAGAAAGAGAGCGAAGCTTCTAAGAATTTTCGCTAAGTCTGAGAAGTCTTGCCGATTAGTTATTGCATCTGTTAAGTGGAGTTGAAGCTACAAGGGACTCCAACGGTTTTCATTGGTGTTCTTCGACATTCTGTGAGTTCATGGAGCATTGATCTGAGCTAGATTGTTGTCAACGACTCAATCTAGTGTCAGTTTGCATGTGCATATAGTTGCATTTTCTTGTTAGATTTTCTTGAATTTTGCATGCACCTTTAGTTGGTTGCTAACTGTGGGATGTGCTCCATGGTAGATCAGGTGCATGATCGTTGATCTGTATTTTGATCTATTCCATGTGAGGATAAGTGGTGGTACTTAGTGTTTTATAAGTTCTATAGGGGTTATAAACTTTAGTACCACAAAAAGGAAGGTCTTAGTGTGTGGTGTTGAGACAAGAGGTCCAACAGCCATAAGCACACTAAGACAAGGATGTGTCTGGCCTTTGCCCTGGATATTTACAACATGCACCAGACAAAACCGATGTGTTGCATGTTGAATGCTCGGAGAGATTTGGTTAGCTACTATGGCCGGAGCTCTACATGAATGTGTAGTTTAAGAAGGGAAAAATACCAGTTGCATGCCTTTGTGGTTGTAATGTGGTAATTGTGGGCTGGATTGGCAAGAGGCAGCATGTATGGGCCCTAGTAAACTTGTCTAAAATATTTTTCCTTTTTATTCAAGTTTACATTTGTTTGATAGCTTGCATTTGGTTTTGTGGCATATTACCTTCTACATGCTTCTCTGATTGATTGATGTGTGGTGTTTGATTGATTCCTTGTGATTTGGGGTTTGGGAGGGAATCTAATCTTCTGCAGGGACCCATGAGACTCACTAAGTAATCTTAGATTAATTATGATAATATTTTGTCCTGCAGGTAACCAATAGGGGGAAGTTAGAGGGCTTGTTGGACGATAGGAGCCCGGAAAGTAGTTTTTTGTACCTTTGTGTAAAGAAAAAGTATGTTTTATGTACTAAGATAAATATGTAAATCTTTTTGGTGATAGGCCTGGCAATAAACTTAATAAATCTTTTGTTAAACTTTGTGAAATATATTTATTAAATGAAAGATTCGGTTTTATATTCGGTTACGAGTAATGACTGATAATGGCCTAGTCCGGGTTGGCTCAACGCTTGGACATCACAAGAGTTGGGAGGCCTAAGGGGTGTCTAACGCGGTGGAAACATCACCGATGAACTGGCCAAGGCGATAAATGGGTTTTAGAACCTCGGTCGGGTCGGATGTGATTGTTTTCAAATTAGCGTTCCTGGGCTGTTCTAGGCAGGTTGGCCATAGGACGGTTTCGGGGGCTTTACAGTATGCTTCCCATAATTACGTTAATCCTTCGACGAGTTGGGGGAGGTGGTGCGTCTGCTTGCTTATTCGCTTTTCGCCTGCCTGATTATTTCCTTCAACCTGGGGGTTGGGCATGGGTCGGTTATTTGGACGACCTTGCTGCCCTAGGCGGCCGCGTGCATTACCTCGGCCTCGCTGGGTGTTGCTCTTGTATTGCCGCAACTGTACCGAGATTTCGCCGTTAAGATATTTGCCTAGCAACGCATTTTGTAAATGCCTGCAAGACTACCTGGCGAATTCGAGCTGTAAACGCCGTTTTTTGGGATTGCTCCAACATATGGTCATCTGGTGCCGCGCTGGTAGCCCGATGCATCTTGCTCGTGACATCCTTTATTTGGCTTTTAAGTTCGGCTAATTCGCCATCCTGACACCTTTCTGGATCATTACTTGTTTTCGGCTGCCCGCCCTTTTCTTGAAGCACAATAAAGGGAAAATATATGTACCGTCAAGCCGCCCATGATCAATCTTTTAAGTCGGTTTATTATTTATTTATTTTTGATCAAAAATTGAGAAAATTCGTTGTGAGGGTTATTAAGAAAGTTCAATATTTTACTTTTACATATTTATTTATTTATTTATTTCGTGACATTAAAAATTTATTAACAACAAAAATTTGCATCATATTTTGTAGAATTACATTTTTTTTTAACATAGTTGAATTATGTTTTTACCTAGGAAAAGAAGAAAAAAAACTAGCTATGGTGTTCAGATTGCTCTCTTTTTCCAATTAAAATTACTCTTATATTTAATTTAGATATTTGTCCCAAACAAAAAATTTATATATATATCTAATTTAGATATCAAATGCTACTTTCTCAAAATCATATGAACGTGTAGGCTTACAAGTTATGTCTTTTTATAAGGTTGTCTATATTCATTTAGAGTTGTGTTTTTAATCATCTTTTGTTTGTATTATTTTACACATTTTTCCTAATATTTATTTTTATTTTTTTGGACAAAAAAACTTTCATTAAATTTAAAACCTCAAAAGAAGGGTGTTCTTATAACTTAAAAGCAAAAGGGTTACAAGTAAACATAAAAACTACATGAGTCTTCCAAGAAAATGCACAACCTTGAGGAGCTTGCGAAGGATGGAAGATCTTTTGATGTCTTGTAGGATTCAAGTTTGAAGACGAGCTTCAGAAAATCCCTGACCAACAAGAGGTCATACTTCGCTTGTACGATAGACGCATAGGAGCTTTTTAAAGTGTGCTCCATAGAGGAGGCTAAGGGTTTAGATGGTTTCCAAGTGCTCATGGCGTTTGAAGAAGATGAAACTGGGAATCGCATTTGATGGGTGACAAGTCGTAACAGAGCAGGTGGGTCCTCCCTCGCATGAAGCCATTGGACATGGAGGTTAAGGAAATCCACACAAAGCTTGTAATCGGATTGGCCCTGAGAATTGAGATCAGATCCGAGTTTTCGACCTTGTGGCAGTAGTTGACAAGTTGGAGCAGAGGGTACTAACAGCGGATTCAAGCAAACTGTTGGATCAGACTCTAAGTTAGGATTCAGCAATGTAGGCTTCCAAATAGAGCTATTCAACTGGCCTCGACAAATATATCTCTACAACCACTCTAAAACAACCAAACTTCTGCTACCGAGGAGAACTCGACTTGACCAAGCATTGATGACTGTTGCAAGAGAAATTGAGCTTGCAATAACACTATCATAAACAGATAGTTATAAACAGTTTTGTTCATTATAATGTTCATGTCGTTTGAACTCAAAATATTTGTAATTATTCTTAGATAACCACCAATCAATTGTTCTTTGATACATAGTTTTTGTAATATAATGAATTTCAATATTCAAGATTATTGGATACACTACCTAAAAATTTTAAAAATAATTATAGTGATATAGAATTTAATCAAATTTATAGATGTAATTTCATTTGTCGTATATTTATCGTAACTCTTTGTAAAATATATGTATATATATAGATATTGTATATATTTGTTAATTTTTTAACTGTTAATATTTTAATTTAAAAACGTATGTATTTTAAAATTAATTGTAATGAACTGAAAGAAAGAAGATTCATCTATTTCTTTTTTTCTCTCAGTTGTCTCTTTTCATCATCTTCTTCTAATCGAAATGTCTAATTTTTTCTTTTTTCTCTCCGATTCTTTCTTTTCTCTATTTTCAATCTGATTTTTTGTGATTCATCCGATTATTTTCTCTTCGATTAAGCAATGGTAAATAAAAAAATGGGAAAAACCACCAAAAATTCTTTTGGGATTGCTCAAAAAACGTTTTATCAATGATGGAGAAAATAGATTATGAGTGGGGAAACGAGATAGGTCTAAACTCACCGAATATTAAGGATGTTGTTCCAATTCAGATCTGGGGAAAATATGTCGGTTTGGGATGTAGGGAGGGATCATCTTCATCTTCGCCTAATAGAAGCGGCATGACATTTTCAGTATGTGTTAATATATTTTTATATTTATAACTGATATATTATAGTGAAGTGACCTTAGTGCAGTGGTCAAAGGTAAGTCCTTAATTCACAAGACACCATCACATTAGGGATCAAGTCCCGCTCCCTATGAATATAGCGATTAGGCTAATGGGCCAGCCTGTTGTGGCCTAGTGGTTGACAAAAAAAACTGATATATTATAAAGTGGCATCTACATATTATAGTTATTTGTTCGATAATTTTCGCTTAGAAATCACATCTTTTTATAATATTATTTTTATTAATAATATAAATCATTGTGTATTCTGCTATTTACCTACTCATATATCACATAATGGAGTTTGAGTTAAAATGAAGAACCTTTATACAGTTTTTGGATCTATTTTTACGTTTTTACCTCATTAAATTAACGAAATATAAAATTTAAAAATTACTTATATTGTGTTTTATAGATTTTGGAATAATATTTATTTATTATATAACAAGAAATTTGGCAATGCCATTATATAGATCAGTGATGTTATAGCTATGTATGATCAAAACATGTCTTTTATTAGCTTACAATGTTACAAAATCGGTGCATAATCTTTTTTGGAGGAAATTGTTAAGTTTGAATTTGAATTTTTTAATTTAGTTGTTTGGCTTTCCAATGGAATGAGAATAATTTTGTGGATTTAGGCGTCTTCGGCGGCCGCGTTTTTGAGCAGGGGGTAAGACCATGTTACTAACCCACACATTTATATCTGTTGCTTAATATAATTTTGGGCATAGTCATCTTTCAAGTACCTATATATCCATTAGAAAACAGTATGAAGTAAGAGGAAGTATTATACTGATTTATTTTTGATAAAAAAAGTTGATGAAATTGATGAAATTAGTAAAAGTTATTCATGATTAAGAGTGACATAATTTTTATTAGTTACATAATGAAATCATTACACCAAAATACTAAGATGAAACAAAAATAAGACATAAATTTTGACTTACTTGTTCATCAACTAAGATTAGCTACAAGGTTTAATATTGATATATTTGGAGTTATGTTTGCATATTTGTAACAGTTTTACAAGTACTGTCCACTCAAGCTCTAAAACTTTGTCAGATGAAAGCGTAAAACTCTTAAACCAGGAATACATGGTTTATAACCAAGGTTAGTTGATTTAAAGTAAGAAGAAAATTGGATTAACCTACAAAAAAAAAAAAATGGATAACGTGACCATAATTTATTTATTTATTTTTTTACAACAAAGTACAAGATCAGCTCAAACGAGTCAATTATTAGGAAAAATGTTTACATAGATACACTACAAGAAAACAGCTTAAAACTGACGAGCATAACTGAAACTGACTATTTTTTGTGGTGATGAATGATGTATGGAATTATGACTTATGAATGAATGGATGTCAGGGTGTTTCAATTCCCCTTATGCAATTGTAGTATAAGAGGTGTCAATCCAATATGAGTGTTTGTGAACAATCAAGATGTGCATATGAGTCTAAGTCAAGCCAGATGTAAAGGTTGTTTGTCACTAACAATTCTATGATGAAATGGAAAGTGCAGAAAGTAAAACTACAAGAACTAGGAGCTAAATGCAAATGGAACAGGGTGATTATGACAAACAGAAATAGAAACTATAGAAATGCAAATATTGAACTAATGCACGGTAAGTAATGAACAGGATACTAAATGAATGCAACATAAATGCAACTAGGATGAAACAGGACAAACATAAATCATAAACACAAGTTCTGGGTTGGAACTCTAGCAAGCACTCGATCGAGTGGTGATCGAGTGCAGGGTCGAGCTGGACAAATACGCAAAACAGAGCAACACAAGAAAAACAGAGCAATACCAAAACGAATCAAACAACAGGATTTAAGCTAAGAAATCAATAAACAAGGAAGGTCTTGAGGAGGGATTCATGGGCTGGACTAATAATTGAGGTCATCTAACTTGGTCAACAAATCTCAAACAACTTGAGCTAATCTCTAGACATATATTTCTAAGACATGTTTAATCCACTCTCATGGCAAGAAACAATCAAACTCATGCATCTCTAGACTTGTTCTCACAAAGTAAAGAATCTACACAAGCAGGCATTAAGCAATATGTCAAAAATCAAACAAGACTTCTAATCTCTTAGCAAGCCTAATGATAGTCTCTAAATCTAGCCTTATCTATGCTCTTTAGACATTGGTATGATGCTAAGAGGCTTGAAATCAGATCCTACCCTCTCAGATATAGGATCAGCATTAAGAACATCTAGCCTAGAAGAGATCTACAACAATCAAGCTTGACCAAATCAAACAAACCACAAACACAGCCCAGCCTAACCCATCCTCAAGATCCTAAGCAACTACTCACAAGAACACATGATGAACACCAAAGTCATAAACCCAGAAAATGATGAAACTTGCATGTTTAGATAGATAAAGCAAAGATCTACGATATTGGAGAAGGAATCAAACACGAATTCTTAATATCTTGAAAGTTATGGAACCAACAAAATCCAAGAATTCTTTGTTTTTCTCCTTTTAAAAGAAGTACAAGATCTATAAAATAAAAGTGCAAAAGGAATAATTCTAAAAAAGGTAAAAACTAGGTTTTAGACTCTCTAAAAAGCTGGACTCTTTTGGTGGCTGCAGGTACAAGCCTTTATATAGAAAATGTAGTGGAAGCCCTAAAAACGCTAGAAGACAAAATAGTCAGGCGGCTCGACCAACTCGACCTGGTGCTCGGTCGAGTGACCGGTCGAGTTGGCTCCTCTTGTGCTCCTCCCACTCGGTCGAGTCCCTCTCAGCACACGGTCGAGTGTCTGGTCGAGTGGGCAGTCGAGTTGGACTCCGGACCTTGGTTCTTCAGCCTTAGCTCTCTTGCTTTCTCCTCATGATTGCTTCACTTCTCCTCAGCATTGCTTCCATGCTCCTTAAGCTCCAAAATCACCTGTTTATGCATGAAAAGATGCAAATGCAATGCAACTAAACTCTAATGCAAGAACAGTCCTAAAGCTATGCAATAATGGTCAAAATGGATAGCAAAAGATGCAAAAGATGTGAATATATTAAGGGAAAACAGGGTAAAATATATGAACATCAACACCCCCAAACTTAGTCTTTGCTTGCCCTCAAGCAAATGAACAAGACATAAGAAGGTAGGTGAGGTTTGAAAGTGGGATCTCAGCTCCTAAAGCTTGCAAATAGACCATCTAGAATCAATGTCCAAGTTACTAGTACTATGATGCAAGTTGAATGAGCTGTACTTAAAGATTTTAGACAAACATATCACAACCTTTACTGATTTGAGCCTTAGATGTCCACATGCATTCAAATCAACCATTTCCTTTAACATTCATTAATCAAGAACATGAATCAATTCTATGCAATGCTTAAACTCATTTGGCTTGGTAGTAAAAGGTTTAGAGACAATGATGGTCTCTCTTTAGAGTGGGGCTTATCAATATCAAGGTTCTCTCATAAAAATGGATTGAGCTTTAGAAGAATGCTAAAGGTAAGAACACTTAGACACATACAAGAACAAAACCTTGTCTACCCAAAGGCACCCAAAGTGTTTATCCTATCAATCTAAACCCAATTGATCCTAGTGCTACCCTTTAACTTCTTCTCTTCTCTTTCACCCTTTTCTCTTTTGATTTTAAAGTCTTAGGAGAGGTTTCTTATATGATCTTTCTAGTGGAATGAGAGATTCTTACTTATTTGCTATGGTTTTCTTTTCTTCTTATTCTTAAGACATAAAAGCATTTTGCTATACTCTTCTTTTTCTTTCTTTATTTTCTTTGACTGAAACCATCTTTAAACAATATCATACTTCCCATTCTTTCACTAGACTTTGATTTTACTTAAAAACATTCCCCTCCTAAAGACTCTAACCTTTTCTTTCTCTTTTCCTCTTTTCTTTTCTTTCTTTTTCAAACAACCAAATCCCAAACCCAACAATGAAATCACCTAGTCCTATCTAGTTTGGAAAATGCAAACTAGAACTACACAAGGCATTATTCTTGTCAGTTCAAACCTAACACTTTCTACCAAGCTCAATCCCAAAAAAGGCCTTACACACTCAAGAATAAACATGGCTTGAAAGAAGGGTTGGTTAAGGGTATTGGAAACTGATTTTAATGATTCAATCAGCTACTTGGATCAACAAGAGTGGTAAAAAGGAGAAAGATGATCCAAATATGTATATGGTATCCATGAGTTTAAAGCAATGCACAAATTGATAATTACAAGTCAATATTAGGTTCATATAAATAGGAAATGGCATCAAATCACAACATGCTTCAATTTAGACCAAATGCAATGCAGGAATTCAAGGCTTGGTTCAATCTTATGCTTCTAACTACTCAACTAGCATCAAAGTACTATTAACTTGGGCATTGATCCTAGTCTAGTGAATTAAACAAGCTAACAAGGCAAAACTCATCATAGATCCCTAATGCAAATATTATACAATCCTACATGAAACATGCTAAACAAGATGCTACTATGCAATGCAAACTACATGAACACTATTTTTTTTATAAAGAATTGTGCAAAAAATTTCAAATTTTTAGGGTTTTTCTATGCCTTAGATGTTATGCAAGTATTAACATGATGATGCTAAACATTTGAAATAAGAAAACAAAACACAACATCAAATGCTATCTCAAACCCTCCCCCAAACTTAAATCACACAGTCCTCTGTGTGAAAGAAATTTGTAAGAGGATTGAAGATCAAACACAAAACACAACATCAAATGCAATGGTATTTACAAGGGAAGGTGATAGTGGTACCTCAAGGATTGGAGAAGAAACTGTCCACATCCTCTTGCATGTTGTCAAAAGTGTAGTTGGGGTCTTGTTGACGACTTGGAGGTGGAGATTTGGGCAGCTCGACGATGGGAATCGACCGGGACTCGGTCGAGTACGTGCTCGAGTGGGGGGGTCGAGCTGGATGTCGAGTCTTCTTTTCCTCTTCTATCTGGTCTCTCTTGCTTCCCTGATCATGAAAATACCAAAACAAAAATCAAAATACCAAAAACCTTAAACAATATGTACATGAATACCTTAGGGACTTCCTCTCTAATGAGTTTGTTTAGAGTCACTAAGCTTGACTTTTGATGCCTGTTCAGGCTTGGTTTAGATTCCAAGGAGGTGATGAAATCCCCCTGGTTCTATTTGATAACCTTGGTGCTGTTTCTTGATCACTACCTCCTTAACATTTGAGCTTTGCTTCTTCTTAAACTTGAGTCTTGGTCTTGCCTTCTTCAAAGACCTCTTGTTGAGCTGAACATGAAGATCCTTCACCAGATCAGTCAGCTCTTGAACTGAACCCTTAAGATGTTGAACTGATTCCTCATGAGATGTGACCTTAGCTGTTGAAGTCTCTTCTTCTCTCAAAACCCCAAAATCAGCCTTATCTTCAATCTTAAATGGTTGACCTCCAATGGTTGGTAGGTTAGATGGATTTGTAATATCAAAGTTCATGGTCAAACCTTCAGATATGTTCAACCTTATCAGCCCCTCCTTAACATCAATGATTGCTCCTGCTGTGGCAAGGAATGGTCTCCCAAGCAAGATTGGATCCTCTACCTCCTTATCCATCTTTATTATGATGAAATCAGTGGGAATTCTTGCCTTGCCTATCTTGACTAGGAGGCTCTCCAATTTACCAACTACATCTTTGTGTGAACCATCAGCTAGACTTATGGAGAGATTGCTTGGCTTGAATTCAGTGTGTCTAAGCTTTTCTGCTATAGAGTAGGGCATGACACTAACAGATGCTCCAAGATCACACAAGCATTTGTTGAAGTGAAGGTAGCTGATGGAGCAAGGTAGATTGAATGGACCTGGATCTTCAAGTTTTCTTGGTACAATAGCTGTCCCAATCTCTTCTTGATCTCTCCTATTTTGATTCTGAGCTTTCTACTTGGATATGTCAAGTAACATGCCTTTGTAGAGAGGATATGGGGCATATTGTTCCAAAGCTGGTCCTCTCTCTGCTTCCTTCTCTTCAATGACAACCTCCTGTTGAATGGCCCTCACTTCCTTCTTTTCAATCACAACCTCTTCCTTCAAAGCCATGACTTCTTCCTTCTCAATGACTTCCCCTTGTTGTAAAGCTAACTCCTTCTCTTGTTGCAAAGCCAACTGTTCCCTTTTCTCAATAATTTCTCTGAGTTCTTTCAGCTTTTGTGCTTTGAAACGTCCTGGGAATGGTAGTGGAGGCTTGTAAGCAGGAGGAATGTACTTAACAGGTTTGACAGCTTCGGAGTCTCCAGCTCGATCGACCACTCGAGCATGCACTCGGTCGAGTGGCTGCTCGAGTTCCTGGTCGAGTGCAATGTCGACCTCCTTTTGCTTTGCACAAATGTCACTTGGGGCTTCAGTAACTGATGAATTCCCCCAAACTTGGACTTCACTGTCCTCAGTGACAACTGCCTCATTGAGATGAATGGCCTTAGCAGTGCATTCCCTTGGGTGTTGAAGTTGGTTTGGTGTAGGAGAGGAAGTAGAAGCCATGCAACTCTCCATGTTCGTGATTGTAGAGCTTAGTCTCTCCAACTGGTTATTCAGTCCAGTAGAATAAGAATTCAACGTTTGGTGCAGCTCAGCAAACTGCCTTGCTTCCTCAATCTGCTTAGTGGCTTGCCCAAGCAACAGTTGTTGCATCATAGCTCTTAAGTCAGGTTCTTGAGCTTGTGAGGTCTGGAACCATGGAGAGGGATACAATTCAGCCTGGTATACTGGTTGATGTTGCATGGGTATGTAATTGAACATACTGTTGTGGTACATCATTACTGACTCGAACAGGTACTCGGTCGAGCACAGGCTCGAGTTGAAGGTCGGGCTGACTGAGATGAGAAGACAAATGTATTCGGGTTGTGACTCGATCAGGTACTCAATCAGCACTCGGTCGAGTGCTAGCTCGAGTTGAAACTCAACACAGACTGAGGAAGCAAGGAGAAGAAGAATTGAGATTAGTAGAAGAAGAATTGAGATTAGTAGTGATCAAGGTAGCAATAAAACTTAATCTTAGACTAATAATGACCCTAATTGGCACAAATAAACACTCAAATGGACAACAGCGCCAAATTGAAACTGACTATTTTTTGTGGTGATGAATGATGTATGGAATGATGACTTATGAATGAATGGATGTCATGGTGTTTCAATTCCCCTTATGCAATTGTAGTATAAGAGGTGTCAATCCAATATGAGTGTTTGTGAACAATCAAGATGTGCATATGAGTCTAAGTCAAGCCAGATGTAAAGGTTGTTTGTCACTAACAATCCTATGATGAAATGGAAAGTGCAGAAAGTAAAACTACAAGAACTAGGAGCTAAATGCAAATGGAACAGAGTGATTATGACAAACAGAAATAGAAACTATAGAAATGCAAATATTGAACTAATGCACGGTAAGTAATGAACAGGATACTAAATGAATGCAACAGAAATGCAACTAGGATGAAACAGGACAAACATAAATCATAAACACAAGTTCTGGGTTGGAACTCGAGCAAGCACTCGATCGAGTGGTGATCGAGTGCAGGGTCGAGCTGGACAAATACGCAAAACAGAGCAACACAAGAAAAACAGAGCAATACCAAAACGAATCAAACAACAGGATTTAAGCTAAGAAATCAATAAACAAGGAAGGTCTTGAGGAGGGATTCATGGGCTGGACTAATAATTGAGGTCATCTAACTTGGTCAACAAATCTCAAACAACTTGAGCTAATCTCTAGACATATATTTCTAAGACATGTTTAATCCACTCTCATGGCAAGAAACAATCAAACTCATGCATCTCTAGACTTGTTCTCACAAAGTAAAGAATCTACACAAGCAGGCATTAAGCAATATGTCAAAAAATCAAACAAGACTTCTAATCTCTTAGCAAGCCTAATGATAGTCTCTAGATCTAGCCTTATCTATGCTCCTTAGACATTGGTGTGATGCTAAGAGGCTTGAAATCAGATCCTACCCTCTCAGATATAGGATCAGCATTAAGAACATCTAGCCTAGAAGAGATCTACAACAATCAAGCTTGACCAAATCAAACAAACCTCAAACACAACCCAGCCTAACCCATCCTCAAGATCCTAAGCAACTACTCACAAGCATACATGATGAACATCAAAATCATAAACCCAGAAAATACTGAAACTTGCATCATTAGAAAGATAAATCAAAGATCTACAATATTGAAGAAAGAACCAAACTCAAATTCTCAATATTAAGAAAGTTATGAAACCAACAATATTGAAGAATTTAGTCTTTTTCTCCTTTTAAAAGAAGTACAAGATCTAAGAAAATAAAAGTGCAAAAGGAATAATTCTAAAAAAGGTAAAAACTAGGTTTTTGACTCTCTAAAAAGCTGGACTCTTTTGGTGGCTGCAGGTACAAGCCCTTATATAGAAAATGTAGTGGAAGCCCTAAAAACGCTAAAAGACAAAATAGCCAGGCGGCTCGACCAACTCGACCTGGTGCTCGGTCGAGTGACCGGTCGAGTTGGCTCCTCTTGTGCTCCTCCCACTCGGTCGAGTCCCTCTCAGCACACGGTCGAGTGTCTGGTCGAGTGGGCAGTCGAGTTGGACTCCGGACCTTGGTTCTTCAGCCTTAGCTCTCTTGCTTTCTCCTCATGATTGCTTCACTTCTCCTCAGCATTGCTTCCATGCTCCTTAAGCTCCAAAATCACCTGTTTATGCATGAAAAGATGCAAATGCAATGCAACTAAACTCTAATGCAAGAACAGTCCTAAAGCTATGCAATAATGGTCAAAATGGATAGCAAAAGATGCAAAAGATGTGAATATATTAAGGGAAAACATGGTAAAATATATGAACATCAATAGCTGTCAGTAAGCCGTCGGAAACACCTATTACTAACAAATTACTGACAGATGGCGTCCGTCGGTTCTAGATTGTCGGAAAAATAAATCTGTCAGAAATTCGTCAGTAATTACCGACGGAATTCTGACAAGCATTTACCGACAGATTACCGACAGTAATAGTAATGGTAAACTGTCGGTAAATCTGTCAGTAACAGCCTGTCGGACAGCCGTTGGAGACGTTTTTGTCGGTAATCCGTCGGTAATTTGCTGTCAGACATCCGTCAGAAATATATTTTCGACGAAATTACTGACAGAACAATATCGGAAAATATCCGCCGAACCAACGGAAAAACTGACGATTTAACGACGGAATTTCGAGAAAGTCCGTCGTTTCCGACAGATTACCGACGACATTTTTTTTTTTCTAAAATAAGAAGAAGAAGACAATTTTTTTTTCTAAAAAAATGAGTGAGAGTATGAGAAGGAGTGGTTCGTTTTTATAGAGAAAGTAAATTTTGTATATGTCCGTACTCTGTCAGTAATCCGTCAGTAATTTTTGAAATTTTCAACGGCTATACAACGGCTACATTAACGGATATATTTACCGACGAATATTTATTTAAACAGCTATAATAAGTTTACGGACGGATTTCCGACGGCTGTAAATTAATACCCGTCGGAAATCTGTCGGTAATTGAATAATATACAAACGACAACAACAACGGATATATTTACCGACGAAATTTCGATGGAAAATACTGACAGTAGTATCTGGTCGGTAATCCGTCGGAAATGTTGATTTACCGATGAAATTCCGACGGAAAATACTGACGGTAATATCTGGTCGGTAATCCGTCGGAAATGTTGACAGATTACTGACGGGTAATGTTTGTCGGTAAATTTCCGACGGAAAACTGACAAATTTTTATGGTGTCAGAAATCGGTCAGTATACCGTCGGTAATTACCGATAGATAGTTGCCCGTCAGAAGTGCCGTCAGTTATGACCTTGTTTTCTTGTAGTGATAATTTGATGTGACTCGATTCTAGCACGACGCACCAGCTTGTTCGGTTACCATTCTGTGATCGGGGGAAACCATAATTTATTTGTTTAACAATAATCATGAAAAGTTTTATATATGTCAGTACATAACTTATTAATAATTATCTTAAATAATGGTATCGCTCGACTTACATTTCTAAGTGATTTAAAAATCATGTTCACAACTTACATCATCTTAAATTAATCACTAGGGTTTCTCACTTGAACATGCAGATATAGCTAGCAAGTGAATATCACTTGAATATGGCTGAACAAATTTAGTTTGAAACTATTAATGTATATAAACAATAAGAATCAAATTAAATTTGTTAGAATTTTTTTTTGTTTTTTTTATTAAATAAAATTGTTAAGAAAATGCTCTATTTCGGTTTTATACTTCAAAAACCGAAAAAGGTCTATTTTAACAAATGTGTTGTTTCATATGATCATCTATCTAGAGCTGAATTGGAAATGAAGTAAATTACTTCAAGTAATAGTAAACTTAAAATGATCTGAAACAGGAGCTTATTCTTCTCATTCAACATCATCATCTTCCACTTCACGTTTTGACTTCATACCAAAGGATTCTTGTTGATTATTGAGCTTTACATTCTGCTTCATTAGAGCGTTGTGGTAAGCTTTGAGATACCGAAATAAACAAATGTATTAAGAGTACCGAAACACAAGACACAAGATGTTACTGTGGGAATCTAAATAAACACAAAGAATGGCATACCTTCAAATTTGCTGCTGCTGCTTCTTCCTGACTAATCTCTCTTCTTTCTACCCTGGTCCGATTCAATCTAGAATCTCCACGTACCCTTGTCGTATTCAATCTTTTCTTTCTAATACGTGCTTCCAATGAAGCCAAAAGACTAGACGATCTTGAAGATGATGACGTTGATGATGCTGGAGCACTTGTAGCTACTTTTGTGTTTTCACTCGATAAACTCGAATCTGAAGGCTTCTTCGGTCCATAACAACTATGTTCAGGTCCAAACCGATGTTTCAAGCAATGATCTATGTCGCAGTCTCGACATTTTATAGTATAAGAGAATGTCAAAACTGCTCCGCACCTTGGAACAGGGCATATCTTCTTCTTCTTAACAGCTTTTTCGTCGTTTGAGTGATCACAAATTGAATTAACATGTTCCTCCCAAGCCACGTTTGGAACTTCTTCAGGGTTTAACCGAACTGCTGTAGAACAAAACGGACAAATAACCACAGTGACATCTCCTCTGTTTCCTTTTGGAGAATCGTGTTTCATATAGCTACGATGATCTAGACAAAGCACCTACAAAAAAAGAGTTTCAAAAAGTCAGATAATATTATTCCTCCCTATATGGCTATATTGATTGATTAGAAATCACATTGTTCCTCTCTACTTAGAAAAACCATGCAACAAAACGTAGAAACTGGCATTGGGAATAAAAAGCGAAGGAAAAAATAAAAAGAAAGAGACCTGGAGGCAGCGATCATATGTGAACGGCAAGAAATCGATCTGCTTGCAAACATCGACGGCGCAGTGTTTCCCCAGATCTGGAAATTGCGGAGTCCCCATCGAAATTAGGGTTTTAACGTTTAGAAAAATTCAACTCTCAAAGCAACAATTTGAACAAGAAGACAAGATCCAGGTACGAGGAACGAAGAGAACTAGCTTAATCAAAATCTCACTGCTTTGACAACTACATCGGTCGAAGAAGAGAATTCACAGGGAGAGAGCGATATATAACGTAGACAAATAATATTCATGGCGTTCGGTTTTTCGGTTTGGTTTTGGTTCGGTTTTTTCGGTTTACGATTTTTTTGGTTTTATAAAAATTGAACCATATAGAAACCATATGTAATTCGGTTTGGTAACGGTTTGGTTTATAGTTTTTTTGGTTTTATCAAAAATGAAACCATATAGAAACCATACGTATAACGGTTTGGTTTGGTTTCGGTTTGGTCCCGGTTTTTAACGGTTATTCCATACTTTAAAAAATAGATAGTTGATACATAACTAAAAAATAAGCATAAAAGTAAAGCCTAAACATAATTCAAAAAAATAGAATCCAAATATAGTTTTGTAAACCCAAATACTTAATTGAAATTTAAACTTTTAATAAGTAAAGCCTATTAAAAAAGAAAAAAATTATTGATATTGTTATACAATATAAATTTATAAGTTGAAAAACTAATTATATCTAATTATCCTAAAATTTTATAAAAAACCAAAAAAACCATTCGGTTTTACGGTTTTTAACCAGACCAAACCTAAACCAAATGGTTAATTAAAATAAAAACCAACCGAATTTTTAGACTTAACCATAACCAAACCAAACCATTTATTTCGGTTTGGTTCGGTTCGGTTTTTCGGATTTCAGTTTTTTTGCCCATCCCTAATTCATTGTTTCGACGACCTTCTTCACCTTTTTTTTTAATTTTATTTTTACCTTTTCTCTTTTTGACAGAGTAACTTCCCAAAAAATAAAACTCAAAATATAACTAAAGCAAGATTAATAATGGCATCTTTTCTCTCTAAAGCCAATCTTGAAGGTGATTTCTGGTTTCTCAACCGCCGTCATCTTAATCTTCCTTTTTCTGCATTGGAGTGTTTTCCGACAAATCTGAGTGTTTTCTGTTTGGATTTTGACGGTTATTGTCTGCGACAGTTAACTGTTGGCAGTTTCTTATCCCCAATTTTGTGGAGGGATAACGGTAAAAAAAACCGTCATGGCTAACCATATATATATATATGTGTCTGTGTGTGTGGGAATCCAATCCTTGGTCTTCACATTTCAAACAATCAATCTTGTCTTTCTTTCACAAACACTACCGTTGTCTCCCAAAATCAGTGATTACATACGGAAGACTCTACATAATCTCGATTTGGTTATCACCGATGTCCCAATCGTCCTACCGCCTGAGTTGTGTGGCAAAGCAATTAATGAGTATCGTTTTTCGTTAATTGTTTGTGTTGTGAACCCGAAGAAACAAAACCTAAGGGCAGTCGTTGGTCAAACACCAAAGATTTAGGGTTTCGCTGAGGCGTGTCAGGGGAGGATACTGGGAGAAGGAAAAGCTCGACCAGACAGCGATTCGGAAATTCTGGGCGTTTGTCTACGGACGCGAGAGAGATTTTCTCTCTTTTGATTCAACCAATCAAAATTCATGCAGCTTAAAGGAATAAAACTGCCAAGTGTTAAAAAGTGAAGGGAGACATAATCATTCATTTTTTTAAGGAATGCCCAATAAGAATTCATGCAAGAATAAAGTGGAGACAGAAAAAGATTCTTTTGCCAAGTGTGGCGCCAAACGTCAAGTGTTGCCAATTTCGCCAAGTGTGGCGCATGAAGATTCCTTCACGCCATTTGTTCGCCCAAGTAGAGAGAAGAGGAGACATTTGACTTCCATGCAACTGCATGCAAACTCGCCCATCTCCCTATATATAGACGCCCACTCCTTCACATTTTCCACCAAGAAGAGAGAAAGAGAAAGAAAGAAGAGAAAGAAGAGAGAAAGAAAAATCACTAAATTCTCTAAGTGTTGCTCTCTCAAGAGGAAGACGTCGGAGCTCTGGACGCCGAGGAGACGCTGTTGAACGCCGAGGGGATGCTGCTGAGATGCGAAAGGAGCGTTGTCTGATCCGCGGTGCTGTGAAGTCCGATCATCAATCTGCTGAGTCACTGTGAGTCTGTGGTAGTTTTGCTTGGGGTTCTGCATGAACTCTAGGGTTCATGTACATACCTATTGCTTGCTGCATTTAGACTAGAATTCATTGTAGAATCAGTTAAGTGTTGCATGCTTAAATTGGTAGGATTCATGCTAGATTCATGTTATCACATAGAATTTATGCTAGGATCACCATGCATGTTGAGAATTGAAGAGAAATGAACCTCATGTTTACATGATGAAATTATGTTTACTTGATGCATTTTTTAGCAATTTGGTTTGCTTAAAATTTGGACCGTAGACTTGCATGCATGATTAATTTGATAGATTTTTATCTGCAATATATTTTTTGCATAAAAATCGGATAGGATGGTTGCATGCATGTAGAACAATCTAATTTGCTTGAATTTTTATTCTTGTTGCTTTTTGATTGTTGTATGATTTCCTTGCTTGATTTTCTTGCTTGAATTGTTTGCTGTAGTATTAGATTCTTAGCGTTTTTACTAACCCTTTGAATTTTGTTTCTCGAGTCGTAGCTAGAATAGAGTGGTCGATCTTCTGCTCCAAGTGTAAAAAGTGACTCGTGGGCTTTATCTCAAGCGGATACCCATGGGACAAGTCGGCGTCTGGCTTGCTACCGGAC
Organism: Camelina sativa; assembly: GCF_000633955.1. NCBI lineage: Eukaryota > Viridiplantae > Streptophyta > Magnoliopsida > Brassicales > Brassicaceae > Camelina > Camelina sativa. The sequence goes on from NC_025695.1 coordinate 35,565,388, forward strand.
CGACCGCTGCATGACGATGTAGCAAGTTGATGGCTCATGCTGGTTACCTTTGTGGTTTCAGCATGGGAAGTGGTAAGGAACGGAACAGATTATCGAAGGCCCATAGGTGAAAGAGTCTAGAGTAGTCGAGTTACCTCGTTTTATTCTAGTCGTCTTGTTTGTCGTGTAGGTTGAAGTGTCTAGGTTTATCGAGTCAATTCTTGATTGATCTAACCTTCTTTGCTTGCTTGCTTTTTTATTGATTCCGCTATGTTTCTGCTTGCATAGCTTTGATACTTTGCTTGTTTCCTTGCTTGTTGGGGTAGTCAGGGCGGGGAAAGTAGAATGCATGTCTAGGAGAAAGGAGTACCCAGCTCACTGAGTAATCTTAGATTACTCATGATAAATATTTGTCTTGTAGCAGGCCAAGGATGAGTCTAGAGCTGGAGCAAACATTAGGGTGCTGGATAGGGATTTTTTATGTGTTTTTGTAAAACCCTATATTTTCTGACTATGTATGCTATGGAAGTATCCGACTACCTATGTATATTACTTTGGTAACTTATTTTCAATGTAATAATTTACTATAAGTAATATAATCGGTTTTCGGGGAAATATGACAAGTTGTACATGATACTTGGCCTTGTACGGGCCAACACAACGCGCCAGGCCCCGCGAGGGTTGCAAAGCCTAAGCGAAACCTCGGCCGCGGGCGGAGTCGCGTCCAGGGAGGAATGGTCAGGAAGCTGCAGCTTCCATCCCTCGGTCGTACCACCCGAGTGCGGTTCCCACTGTGGCTTCCCGTGGCTGTACTTGTCCTTGTCCAGGCCTAGGACGGTTCGGAGGCATTACAAGCAGTGGTATCAGAGTGGGTTTAGTACCCGAAGACACTTGGGATTTTCATATGTTTTATCGAGTAAATGCATTGCAAAAACACAATTAGATTCTGGTTGTTTGCTTGTCTAGTTTTGAGTGTAAACCTTAGAATTGACTAGCAACTTACCTGTTCTTGTGGGTTTAGATGTCTTCAGGACATTCAGGTTGCGAGGATGGTTCCAGAGGAGGGTGGCCGAGACATGGGGAACCCGAGCATCACAATGGTTACTTGTCGACCGAATCAGAGAGCAGTAACACACCCATTTATCCAGATACTTGGAGCCTAGAAGGATTACTTGATGAGGATGACGCTAACCTGTTAGTTGAGACCAAACGATCAGAATGCTTAGAAGGGTCGGAAGAGATGGAGGTGAGTCAGGACGATCAGTCAGTTGTGTTAGAGATTGGTGAGCCAAGTCGTATCCAAGTCAGCATGGATGCACAAGGCAAGTTTCAAACTGTCCCAGTCAGAGACTATGGAGAAGAAGATGTTCAAGTCGCGGAGAAGTTACAGCACCTGTTGCTAGACCTTGTGGAGGGCCAGTCCGATGGTACCAACGCTGAGAACTACATGAGGGAACATCCGGAGGTATTTGAAAAGATTCTGAACTACATGAGATACAACCGCCGAACGAAGCTGACGGAGACAAAGTGGTACCAGAGACCGAGAATGAAAGACACTCAAGCGATGAGAACTCTAAGTCCTATTAGCCAACGATTTCGGAGGAAGAACATGTGGAGGTGATCGAAGTGTTGTCAGATGATGAGGATGGTATACCGACCTTAGTGGTTGAAGTGAGGAGTAGCCAGAACAATGTGCCGCAAAACCCAGTACCAGAAGCTGAAGCGAGTATGGAGCCAAGGGAGAATGCTAGTCCAGTACGCAGTCCAGTTCAAGATGTGTCGGAGGAGAATGTACCAGAGCAGATATTTATACCACAGCCAAGAACCAATGCCGGAGAATTTCCAAGACATGGAAGGTGGGATCCGATGATATTGGAGGCGGAACTAAGCAATGAGACATCGCTAAACCGCTTGAGGGAGATAGAGGAAGTACCAAGGGACCCAATGATGAAAATGATAGATTGACTGGCCAACGTAAAGAAACTCAACAGGGAGTTTGTAAGTTTCGAAGAAGGAGAAGGAAGTGCCAAGAGACCAAGGATCTTTGACCAAGGAGAGCAGTCCATGACTCAGCAGCCGAGAGGCCGACTGAGAACTAGAGCCACAGCCCGGAAGAGAGTGCCTACCCAAGTCGTGTTCACCTAAGAGACCGTCCATTTTGCAAGTTGTGTGAAACGGTGGGACACCGATCCAAGTATTGCTGGAAGACACTGTTGCAACGTCCATTGACCATGGAGCATGTTATATGTACCGAGTGTGGGACGTCTGGACACTTTGCTCATAGTTGTCCGGACCAAGTTGTGCAGACCGAAAGGAACCTGATGGACCAAGATGTGCGAGCTGAAGGGAACCCTATGGACCAAGATGGAACTTCATCGTATGCTGCCCCTCCCTCAACCGAGTCTCCCGCTGAACCGCAACCTGATGAGCCGCCTAGGATGTGTGTGTGTCCTTGTAAGGAGTTTAGGGAGCGCCGAACCCAGTAAGATAGTTTGGGAAAAAGGGAAGTATTTCTTTTGGGTTATGTGTAAGGGTCGGATAGGTTTTTCTTTTTGTTTTAACCTCTAGACTTAACCTCTTGAAGTTGTATCTTGTCTAGGTGGATCTAAACCCTGTGAAGGTAGATGTATGGCTAGGTGGACTACTCATTTATTTTCGTTTTGTAAAGTACTTGTGTTAAAGTCCTAGCCGCGGTTATTTATTTGTGTGTTGCTTGCTTATCTCTTCTTGTTTAATTGCTTGCGTTGATTGCTTGAGTTTCTTATAGGTTTGCATAGTTAATTTTTATAATTAGCTTGCAATAGATTAGCATGATTGATTGAGGATTCACATAAGACACCACAAACAAAGCGCAATTAGACAAATTGAAGAACTTCAAGGAAATTCAACCAAGGAGAAGCGAGTCAGTTCAGTAAAACAAGAGAAAGTGCAGCGCGAATCAATCAAAAGAGGGTGCAAGAAAATAATGAATGGTGAAGGAGATAAAGCAATTCTATGCAAAGTGGCAAAAACCAGAGAGGTTCTATCAAACCGAACCTGGTAAACAAACGAATAAGTTAGACAAAGTTTGGAGGACGACCAAGGAGCTCGGGGATGGAGGCAAACGATGAAGATAAAGAAGTTTTTGGCAGGAACTAAGATCATTTGATCAATTCCAATGATTAAACCAATCAAGGACATAAAGGTTATAATATAAGAAGAGGGAGATCAAGCAAACCGAAGTAGAATTTATCGAACAAGGAAGGAGAAGCTAAAGTCATATGGAGTGCGAAGTTAAAGGAGCCAGAGAAGTTAAACCTATAGGAGTACAAAACTAAGAGTCGGAGAACGCAAAATAAATCGCGGGATGAAGGTACAAAAGAGAGAAGTCGGAGTGAACTGGATTATACAACAAAACCCAAGGAGTCTAGAACAAGCTAAAGGATGAGGAGGATCGAGACAAGAGTTAACGGTGTATACAAGCCGCGATACAGTAAGGAGCAATCCTAGTACCCGAAGAAATGAGAAATATGGTGAACCAAATGGATGCTGGAGATGAAGAAGCCTTCCAAAAGCGCTATCCAATGGCGCGAGAGGACCAAACACATGAAGGAGTAGATCAAAATTCCGGAAGATGGTAAAAGATCATTAACGGTGAAGAAAATAAGGAAGTTGGCAGCAAGTCAAGAAGACTCATAAAGACCAAGGAGAGGAGAAGAAGAGAATAGGATCAAATTTTCCAGGAGCATTAAAACGGATATAATAAAACAATGGTAATAACGGTGGTAGTAGGATGAAGACGAAGATGACAAGGAGCATCAGCACCAGATGAAGAGAAGGAGAAGACCTTAGAATTCGAGGACGAGTTCTTTTAAGGGGGGAGAATGTAATGACCCTCACTAAGGGTAAAAATCCAAAGTAAAATTTTGCAGATAAAGACCCGGAAAAGACTTAGAAAGAAGGAGAAGAGAAAAATAAGAAGAACGACCGGAAGAAGTCCGAAGGAAAAATTAACAAGTCGGATAATGGCCAATGACCAATGTCCAAGAGGCTAAAACCAATAAAGAGTCCTAAAGTAAGAAGAAGAAGAATGGCCAAGTCAAAAATCAAAAATAAGCCAAGGTACGATCAAGACTTTGTGTTCCGATCGAAAACCGGCATTTCCACGCAAAAATTACGTATGCGGGATGGAGACGGTACGGACAAGACGGACGTACGCGGGAAGAAGACGGTACGGACAGAAAAGACGCGGGGCATATGTTGTACGGACGCAAGACGGATGCGGTACATACGCAGTGCCGCTGACTCGACCAGACAGCGATCCGGAAATTCTGGGCGTTTGTGAGCGGACGCGAGAGAGATTCTCTCTCTTGATTCAACTAATCAAAATTCATGCAGCTTAAAGGAAGAAGACTGCCAAGTGTTAAAAAGTGAAGGGAGACATAATCATTCTTTTTCTTAAGGAATGTCCAATAGAAATTCATGCAAGAATAAAGTGGAGACAGAAAAAGATTCATTTGCCAAGTGTGGTGCCAAACGCCCGCCAAGTTTTGCACGCCCCTCAGCCAAGTGTTGCCAATTTCGCCAAGTGTGGCGCATGAAGATTCCTTCACGGCATTTGTCCGCCCAAGTAGAGAGAAGAGGAGACATTTGTCTTCCATGCAACTGCATGCAAACTCGCCCATCTCCCTATATATAGACGCCCACTCCTTCACATTTTACACCAAGAGGAGAGAAAGGGAGAGAAAGGAGAGAAAGAAGAGAGAAATAAAAATCACTAAATTATCTAAGTGTTGCTCTCTCAAGAGGAAGACGCCGGAGCTCTGGACACTGAGCAGACGTTGTTGACCACCAAGGGGACGTTGTCCAGACGCGAAGGGAGCGCTGTCTGATCCGCAGTGTAGTGAAGTCCGATTCAATATGCTGAATCACTGTGAGTCTGTGGTACTTTTGCTTGGGGTGCTGCATGAACTCTAGGGTTCATGTACGTACCTATTGCTTGCTGCATTTAAACTAGGATTCATGGTAGAATCAGTTAAGTGTTGCATGCTTAAATTGGTAGGATTCATGCTAGATTCATGTTATCACATAGAATTTATGCTAGGATCACCATGCATGTTGAGAATTGAAGATAAATGAACCTCATGTTTACATGATGAAATTATGTTTACTTGATGCATTTTTTAGCAATTTTGGCTTGCTTAAAATTTGGACCGTAGACTTGCATGCAAGATTAATTTGGTAGATTTTTATCTGCAATATATTTCTTGCATAAAAATCGGATAGTATGGTTGCATGCATGTAGAACAATCTAAGTTGCTTGAATTTTTATTCTTGTTGCTTGTTGATTTTTGCGTGAATTCCTTGCTTGATTTTCTTGCTTGAATTGCTTAATGTAGTACTAAATTCTTTGCGTTTTTAATAACCCTTTGAATTTGTAGTACTTATTTTTAGCTAGTCTCTTGAATTTTGTTTCTCCAGTCGTAGCTAGAATAGAGTGGTCGATCTTCTGTTCCAAGTGTAGAAAGTGTCTCGTGGGCCTTATCTCAAGCGGATACCCATGGGACAAGTCGGCGTCTTGTTTTTTGCGTAGGTTGAAGTGTCTAGGTTTATCGAGTCAATTCTTGATTGATCTAACCTTCTTTGCTTGCTTGCTTGTTTATTGCGTCCGCTATGTTTCGGCTTGCGTAGCTTTGATGCTTTGCTTGTTTCCTAGCTTGATGGGGTAGTCGGGGCGGGGAAAATAGAATGCATGTCTAAGAGAAAGGGGTACCCAGCTCACTGAGTAATCTTAAATTACTCATGATAAATATTTGTCTTGCAGGAAGCCTAGGTTGAGTCTAGAGCTGGAGCAAACATTAGGGTGCTGATAGGGATTTTTTATGTGTTTTTGTAAGACCCTATATTTTCTGACTATGTATTCTATGGAAGTATCCGACTATTTATGTCTATTACTTTGGTAACTTATTTCAATGTAATAAATTACTATAAGTAATATAATCGGGTTTCGGGGAAATATGACAAGTTGTACATGATACTTGGCCTTGTCCGGCCCAACACAATCCGCCAGGCGCCGCGAGGGTTGCAAAGCCTAAGCGAAACCTTGGCCTCGGGTGGAGTCGCGTCCAGGGAGGACTGGTCGGGAAGCTGCAGGTTTCATCCCTCGGCCGGACCACCCGGGTGCAGTTCCAACTGTGACATCCTGTGGCTGTCCTTGTCCTTGTTCGGGCCTAGGGCGGTTCGGGGGCGTTACAGCCATGCCCAATGATACTTCACCAAAATATATGCTTCTAGCCAAATTCTGGTCTCACCAATTGATTTTAGAGATTTCCCACCCACAGTAAATCCTGAGATAAATACTGCATTGACAAAAGACTTCACCAGTGAGGAAATTTATGCATCTTTATCTTCAATAGGAGACGACATGGCACCAGGACCAGACGGACTAACAGCTCGATTCTATAAACACTATTGGAATATCATTGGAGCAGACATTGTAACAGAGGTCAAGGAGTTTTTTGAAACATCCTACATGAAATTAGGTTTGAATCATACAAATATTTGCATGATACCAAAGATAACATATCATGTTAGCCTCACTGATTATAGACCAATAACTCTATGTAATGTGTTGTACAAAATAATATCCAAGTGTTTGGTAAACAGACTAAAAAAATCATCAAGACTCCATTGTCTCCAACACACAAGCAGCCTTTATACCATGTCGTTTAATAACAAATAATGTCTTGATAGCACATTAGGTTATGCACTCTTTAAAATTTCGAAAGAGAGTATCACAAAATTACATGGCAATCAAAACTGATGTCACCATGGCTTATGATCGAGTATAATGAAATTTCTTGGAAGTCTCATTGCGCTTGTTTGGATTTAATGATAATTGGATCTCATGGAGAATGGCTTATGTGTGATTCGTTAGCTACTCTGTCTTGGTTAATGGCTCACCTCATGGTATGGTCATTCTAGAAAGAGGAATAAGACAGGGAGACCCTCTCTCCCCTTATCTCTTTATACTTTGTGCAGATATAATGAGCCACCTAATCCGAACTAGAGTTCAATGTGGAGACATCAAAGGCTTTAAAGTTGGAAATGTGGTTCCTGCAATTAGCCAACTGCAGTTTGCAGATGATTGACTTTTCTTTTGCCAAGCCAATGCTAGAAAATGCAAAGCAATAAAAGAGGCTTTCGATGTCTATGAATACTACTTTGGCCAGAAGATTAACAAAAGCAAGTCAGTGATAACTTTTGGATCACATATACATGGTTCGACTCAGGCTCACCTCAAACAAATCCTAGATATCCCAAATCAAGGCGGTGGAGGGAAATATATTGGGTTACCATAACAATTTGGTCGAAAAAAATCAGATATGTTCAGCTATATAGTAGACAAAGTGAGACAACAAGCATCTTCCTGGAGCACTAAAAGACTGTCTCAAGCCGGCAAGGAAATAATGCTAAAATCGGTTACTTTAGCAATGCATGTATACTCTATGTCATGCTTTAAACTACTGATTGGTATTGTATCAGAGATAGACTCAGTACTCCAAAAATTCTGGTGGAAAAAAACAATAGTGAAAGAGGAATTCTATGGATTGCTTGGCAATGACTCCAATGTTCAAGAATAGAAGGGGGACTAGGTTTTAAAAATTTGTCAAAATTTAATGATGCCCTCCTAGCAAAACAAGCTAGGAGACTAATACAATTTTCAGATTCTCTTTTTGTAAGAATCATGAAAGCAATATATTACCGAGATGATCATATTCTTGATGCCAAAACAAGATCAAACCAATCGTATGGATGGGCGTCAATAATAGAAGGTCTCCAAATCATAAAACAGGGCTCAAGATACCTTATAGCTGATGGAGCCTCCATTCGTGTGAACATAGAAAATGTCATTCCTACGTACCACTCCACCACAGCCTATTCATAGTAACTCCAATGATGGAAACTTCTTGGTTAAAGATCTCATATCAACCTCAGGAGCACATCGTTTTTGGAATGATGACAAACTGACAACTTAAATCCAACATGATTAGCATGATCGTATTAAGACTTTGTACCTATGTAACGCCCCGACTGCCACCTCTTAGTGGATCCCATCTCCAATCCCAGTCCATGGGCCCACTTTCTTTAATGGGCCTCATGTCCTCTCACTAGGCCCATGAGTCCATCTATATTAGACGGTCGGTTTGCTACGTCCGGAAGATTTTAAAGAATTGTTACCGTCCCTAAAAATTACCACATGAACTTTCCCTGTGTTTTGTCCTCACTCACATAGTTCCGACAATCACTTCCCGGAAGGTCATCCATCCTCAGACTACTCCAGCTCAAGCACGTTTAACTCTAGAGTTCTCTCAAGACTCTTGACCCAAAAGATAAGTACACTTTGATGACATAGGTGGCCAAATCAATTCTTTTAAACCTCTTCGCAAGTCTCTGAAACTGGGGTGTCACAATTCACCCCCACTAACATATCACAATGTCCTCGGTGCGCACCAAGACTGTCACCCCCGACGGTGTGAGCACACTCGACTCCACAGTCGCTCTGATACCACTTGTATCGCCCTGACTGCCACTTCTTAGTGGGCCCATGTCCAGTCCCAGTCCATGGGCCCACTTTCCTTAATGGGCCTCACGTCCTCTCACTACGTCCGTGAGCCCATCTATATCCGACGGTCGGTTTGCTATGTCCGGTAGATTTTAAAGACTTGTTACCATCCCTACAAATTACCACATGATCTTTCCATGTGTTTTGTCCTCACTCGCACAGTTCCGATAATCACTTCCCGGAAGGTCACCCATCATGAGACTACTCTAGCACAAGCACGCTTAACTCTAGAGTTCTCTCAGGACCCTTGACCGAAAAGATAAGTGCACTTTGATGACATAGGTACCAAATCAATTCTTTTAAACCTCTCCGCAAGTCTCTGAAACCGGGGTGTCAGAACCTACCAATAGTTCCCAAACCAGATAGAGTGGTTTGGCATTACTCTAGTTGAGGAGAGTATACTGTGCGATCTGGTTACTGGTTAAGTATGCACAATCAGGAAATGCATTTGGTACAACCACCAATCCCTCATGGTTCTGTTACTCTCAAAAACAGAATTTGGAAACTAAAAATTCTTCCAAAAATAAAACATTTCTTTTGGCGGATGTTATCAAAAGCATTACCAACAATAACAAGGTTTAATACACGCGGAAAAAACCTTGACCCTATGTGTCCCCGATGTTTCCAATCTGATGAAACAATAGAACACATTCTCTTCTATTGTACGCATGCAAGACAAACATGGGAACTTGAAAATATTCCAATGGAGATTCTGTTAGACATGAATTACGATTGCGAATCCATACTCACTGCATTTTTAGATATGGATTATACAGATGAAGTCAATGCAAAAACTCAATTTCTACCTCTTTGGTTACTATGACATTTATGGAAGTTAAGAAACAAGTTTATTTTTGATAGTATCACTGATCAACCAAGGATATTAGTTCAACGAGCTCAAAATGATGTTCAGGACTGGCTTTTCCACAATACATCAAACACATCACCTCCTACAAACCAAGTCCAGGATTAAATCAAATGGAGAAGACCAATGATAACTCTGTATAAATGTAACTATGATCCGGCTTTTGATCAACATACTAACCAAGTCATCAAAGGCTGGATCATAAGAAATGGAGATGGTATATCAAAAGGATAGGGATCCATAAAGCTAGGAACAACAACAGCTCCTCTCGAAGCGGAAGCAAAAGCTCTTTTGTCTGCTATGCAATATTCATGGATCAAAGGTTTCACATCAATTTGTTTTGAAAGGATTGTCAATTACTTTCCAAAATACTCAACAATCAACACCTTGAAATCTCAATTGACGTAATTATTCAGGACATTAGATTATGGGCTACACGCTTCAATAATGTTGTTTTTAGTTTTACTAAAAGATGTGGTAACGAAGTTGCACATCTCCTTGCAAAACATGGTTGCCTTCATTGTAATTTTTACTGTGACATTTCATGTGCTCCTATTTGGCTTCACAAACAATTGTACCTGGATTACCAAAATTCATTAATAGAATTTCTTTTCGATAAAAAAATTAATAATAAAAAAATAAAACCCAAAAAAATACTTAATTTTTTTTATTTGACAGAAAAACACATATACTAATTTATTACTGATATATATAAATTTATTACTGATATAAATACATATATTAATTTATTACTGATAGAAAATTAGGGATTAACTTAATTAACTATGTTTTTTTAATTGAGAAATTGAAAATGGAACTAATCTAATTGTATAGATATTTGTTTTTGAATATGATTAGAAACTCGATTATCTTGAATGATTTAACATTAAAATGAATCATTCGAAAAAAAGAGTTTTTAAGAGAATTTAAAAATTAACCATTTTTTTTTTGCCAACAAAATAACCATTTTCTAATAGCATATTAAAAAAAAGCCTCTACTTAAAAGAAATTTGATAGTTACAAAAAAATATGTTTCGGGCTAAAAAAAAGTTAAGAGAAAAAATTAAAAATTTTGAGAATGACGGAAAAGAAAAATTAGAGACGGGAGAAAGACATGGACAGTAGCAGATGATACGATAGGACACAACACAACACATCCACTTTACTCGCAACCACAAAAAACGATAAAACCCAACAACAACAAAAAAAAAGAAAAACTTCTTCACTGCTCACGACACGCCATTGAACAAGAGGAAGAAGAAGAAGAAGAAGACTATGCTTCTCTTGCAACCTCCTCCACTGGTCTCATCTCGATTTCACCCTCTCCACTTCCTCACTCACCACCACCACCACCACCACCATCACCGCGTCTCCCAACCGCCAATCTCAGCCTTCTCTGCAACCGCCTCTGTTTCTTCACCATCATCTTCTTCTTCTTCTTCTTCTTCTTCTTCTTCTTACTTCTCTTCATGGAATGGTTTAGATACAAATGAAGAATCCGATGACGAATTCACCTCCGAGGTTCACCGTCGCTACGACTTCTCTCCGCTTCTAAAATTCCTATCCAGATTCGGACCAGTCGAGTTAGTTTTGGATTCGGAATCCAAATCAGAAACATCGCCAGAATCGCTCGAACCGGTGGAGTTCGAGCTCGCCGAGTCATACAGAGCTGTACCAGCACCATACTGGCACTCGTTGATTAAATCTTTATCCTTATCGACGTCATCTCTCGGTTTAGCTTACGCAGTCGTCTCATGGCTACAAAAACATAACCTCTGTTTCTCCTATGAGCTTCTCTACTCAATTCTCATCCACGCGCTTGGCCGTTCCGACAAGCTTTACGAGGCGTTTCTTCTTTCTCAGAAACAAACCTTAACACCTCTGACATACAATGCCTTGATTGGTGCTTGTGCTCGGAACAATGATATCGAAAAGGCTCTTAATTTGATCTCTAGGATGCGTCAAGATGGTTACCAATCCGATTTTGTCAACTATAGTTTAGTGATTCAGTCCTTGACGCGCAGCAACAAGATTGATTCAGTTATGTTGCAGAGGTTGTATAAAGAGATTGAAAGAGATAAGCTTGAGCTTGATGTGCAGCTTGTTAATGATATTATCATGGGTTTTGCTAAATCTGGTGACCCTTCTCGGGCTTTGCAGCTTCTTGGTATGGCTCAAGCCACCGGGTTGAGCGCCAAAACTGCTACTCTTGTCTCGATTATTTCGGCGTTGGCGAATTCCGGAAGGACTCTGGAGGCTGAAGCTTTGTTTGAGGAGCTGAGACAGAGCGGGATAAAACCAAGAACCAAAGCTTACAATGCGTTGCTTAAAGGGTATGTGAAGACAGGTCCTTTGAAAGATGCAGAGTCGATGGTTTCGGAGATGGAGAAGAGAGGTGTTTCGCCTGATGAACATACCTATAGTCTCCTCATTGATGCATATGTGAATGCAGGTAGATGGGAAAGCGCGAGAATTGTATTGAAAGAGATGGAAGCTGGTGATGTACAGCCTAACTCTTTTGTTTTCAGCAGACTCTTAGCAGGTTACCGCGATAGAGGCGAGTGGCAGAAGACATTTCAAGTTCTCAAGGAGATGAAGAGCATCGGTGTTAAACCCGATAGACAGTTTTACAACGTGGTTATTGATACCTTTGGGAAGTTTAACTGTCTTGATCATGCAATGACGACTTTTGATAGAATGTTAAGTGAAGGGATTGAACCCGATAGAGTGACTTGGAACTCGCTTATCGATTGCCATTGTAAGCATGGAAGGCACATAGTAGCAGAAGAGATGTTTGAGTCAATGGAGAGGCGAGGGTGCTTTCCTTGTGCTACGACTTATAACATCATGATCAATAGTTATGGAGATCAAGAAAGATGGGATGACATGAAAAGATTGTTGGGAAAGATGAAGAGCCAAGGGATACTGCCTAACGTTGTGACACACACAACACTCGTTGACGTTTATGGCAAATCGGGGAGGTTTAATGATGCGATAGAGTGCTTGGAAGAGATGAAGTCAGTTGGGCTGAAACCATCATCAACCATGTACAACGCCCTCATCAATGCCTATGCACAAAGGGTATTAAGACTCGTGTCCACGAGATATCCAGTAAGAGGATCATCTTTTGATACCTAATAATTTCTTTATGTGCCAGGGTTTATCGGAGCTAGCTGTGAATGCATTTAGAGTGATGACATCAGATGGATTAAAGCCGAGTTTATTGGCTCTCAATTCCCTCATCAATGCCTTCGGTGAGGATAGAAGAGATGCTGAAGCCTTTGCCGTGTTGCAGTACATGAAAGAAAACGTAACTAACTTCTCTTGGCTAAAACCTTTTGAACCCATCTTAATGAACTACTTACTGACCAACCTATCTCTCACAAAACAATTGCAGGGGGTAAAACCGGACGTGGTCACATACACAACACTCATGAAAGCTCTCATTCGTGTTGATAAGTTCCAGAAGGTGTGAATCTTTGATTTTGGTTGATAGGGGAATATACCCATAAGTAGGATTTGACATTTCAAGATTTGATGATTTTACAGGTTCCGGGTGTTTACGAAGAGATGATCATGTCAGGCTGCAAACCAGATAGAAAAGCTAGATCCATGTTACGGTCAGCTCTAAGATACATGAAGCAGACGTTAAAAGCCTCATAGAAACATAAGGGAACAATGCTAAGGTTTTATCTTGAGCTCAAGTGATCAATTTATCTCGAGCTTCTGAACATATCTCACGAGATGAGGACAGAGATGTAACGACACAGACCACACATATCACACGAGGAAGTCTTTGATACAAATCCTCACATTTCTCTGTCTATGTAAAGATTCAACCTGTACAAATATATAACTGTTGTTGACCATATTTGGATACGGCTACTGTCTGTACTTCAAAGATCATGTAGGAAGTAATACGTTGGAAATTCTAAACCAAAGCTTCTTTACTTAAGAATCAATCTCAAATCCAAAGAATTATGTTCGTCTTTCATGAGACACAACATTCCTAACTGAGGAATACAAGTTTTGCAACCAAAAAAATTACTAACTTACAAGGGTTAATTAAATGAGAGCTTCCTCCAAATGTTTTATGGCATGACATTGACAGGTATGGAGTTTCTACTATACTTGCTTTTAGCAATCCTGGAACAGAACATGAATATCAGAAGTACCGAGGACAACATGAAGAGCCTGAAGTATGTTTTGATCTCCTGCATTCCGACATCGATGACTTCCATGTTTTTCCCATATCTGTTCTTCCTTTCCACCAAGTAGCCGTCCAAATACTCGTCTATAGACACCCATTTATCTGCAGCCTTGGAACTGTTTCCGTCTAAGTGGAGCGGTCCCAGTTGGAATATTGTGAAGAATGCAGCAGACCAGTCATTGAGAACTCTCTGAGTAACAACAGCAAGCAAAGTTGTGAGTTTTCTTGAGAAATTGATCTCTATAGATCAATACTGAGAATAATCATACAATTCAAAACAGTACCTTAAAATTGGGTAGATCAACCGGGTTAAACATTTTAAAGCAATCTCTTGAAGCGGTCTGGTTATCCCCATAGATCTGGCAGTGAAAGAAATAATTATCAAAATATGCGACACATGTTTTCATGAGAGTGTCAGAGCGTAGATAGCTTCCGTCGCACAAACCTCAAAGGTGAATGCCATTGGTGCCTTTACAACATCATAGATATAATCTGTAGCTGTACCATGTGCCAGGTACCTAAAGTCCAGAAAACAGTTTAAATAGCGTGCTTAAGGTTTAACTTTCAGGAGTAAACGATGTAGCATTGAAGTTTCTGAAAATATTTCATAAAAAGTCTTGAGGAAAGAGACAAACCCTACAGAGCCACCACCAGACCCAATCATGCAGCGGTTTTGACAATGAAATTTATTCAATTTTTCAAGTAAGGTCCTCATCTTCTGCGTCGGCAATCCTTCTGGGGTTATGTTTTTGTGGTCATAAGGCATAAAGAGAGCCTGAAAACATATGGAATCAGATCAAAACCGCTACAAAGAGAGCCTCAAAACATAACAAAGACCAGAACAAGATTTGGTTGTTATAAAATTTACAAAATGTGAACAAAAGCATGAGAATCAGAACCAAACTTCTCAACAAATACATAATAACGAACAGATCAAGATTATCTTGTTATACAATTTACGGAATGTGAAAATTCAAGCAATCCATCATTCACTCATAAATTCCAACGGAAGTTTTGACCTTTATTCCCATGCTAAAAAAGTTGGAATGTATAGCTAAATTGCAGAAGAGAAACATCACCTCCATTCCAGAATGCACGTTTATCCATATGTGAGGATCAAATGATATAGCTAGCTTCCGCATTATTTGAGCTTCAGGCTCACTAAACGGACCAGTTCCTGGATTCTCTTCAGATGGATCATAATCCTGGAAAATTCCAAAAACAAACAAAAAGGACCAAGTACCGTTACAAATTAACAAAGGATCTTCAAGGAGATAAAAATGTGCACTAAAAGGAATCAGTACCTTTTCTTTCTTGCCCCAGTCAACACCCCAATTTCTGTTCAGGTCAACTCCTCTTCCTGTGATTTACGGATATGATCAAAGATGAAATGCTAAACAAAACGCATTAATAACTAACCATGTATTGGAGAGACAAAAAGATAGTAACCATTTCTGCGTTCACAAAGATCTCCAGATTCAACACGTTTGCGACCATTCGGGTTTTCTATAGGAACCATCTGACCCAAAAAAAAAAAAAAAAACAGTAGCATCTTGTGTATAAGTGAATTTCTCAAATACCACAAAGATGAAAATGAGTCTGCACGGATCATCTAACACACACTCACCTTTACGACTAGCTTGTCAAGGGTGCTGTTAAGGGCTGCTCCGTTCTTCTTTGGTAAGAACTGTTCTTCGCTCAAAATTGACAAAATACGAAAAGCAAGTTCAGAGGTGATAAGCTCTCTCCCATGCTGCCCAAAAGTCTGGAAGAAAAGGAATCATCTGTCAAAAACACACATGTATTACCCAAAAATTATGAAGAAACTTCACCTATATAATAAGTATTTTCATGTTAAACCAACAACTGACTTCATAAAAGTAACAGTACAGTCTTAACTGAATAGCTTGGACAGGGATACAAAAAGGCAACTTACAAGAAGGATCCTAAAGTTTGACCTGTCATCGCTATCTCTACCACCACGACAATAAGTAACCACGTTAACCTCTGCATTGTAGCCTTTGTTCCCCGATTTAATCATCTCAATCTATGAAACAAAATATTTACTCAAAAAATGTACTGAAAAAACAACAGAGAGTAAAAATAGAAGACAATGGCACTAACCGAGAGCTTATCTGGATGTCGATGTACCAACGAATTTATCTGCTCCATTAAATCATCACTGCAAGTCGGACATAGAGGCAAAACTTATCATCTCCTAAACTCTCCTTTAGCCAAAAGGTTCTCACTTTACCAAATGGGCAAAGACCCTTTTCATTCTAATTAGTAACTAATAGTTGAAGAGGCAAAACTAACTCTATCGAGAGACGAAAATACTTCAAAAATTCACCTGGAGTGGTAGAGATCCCAGTTGATGGGAGTAACATAAGACGAGTCAGAAGGATTAGTTTCGCCGAAAACGAGTAACAACAATGGTGGGAGAAAGATCGCGTAATGAATTAGCCGCCGACGCATGGCCGCTGCTTTGAGAGAGAGGAAGGGACGAGAGAGATGGGAAGAAACGTATCTCTTCTTTAAGATTTGTTGAAGCTTCGTAGGGTTTGTTTGATGTCATATCTCATATCTTCTTCTTCAGTGGAATCGAACAAAAACACTAAGAAACAGAGAAGTAGATCTAAAGGAGTTTTATGACAACAGAAAAAAAGATCTAAAGGAGTTTTGAGTCTGAGGTTGGCCAGATCGGGCTTGTATCTTCCGTCTTTGTCTTTATTTTTTTATCTACTTTTCTTTGCTATATCATCAAAATGATCTAAGCAACTTAATAAAAAAATAACAAATTAATAAATACTATAACTAAATAAGAAAAATAACAAATATTCGAAACTAACATAATACTTTTTTTTTATTGAAATCATCCTGTAAAATATGATCGTAATAATATTATATATTAATAATTAAATAAATTACATATATATATATATATGTTAATATAATAATGTATGATTTAAAATTTTGATTTTTTTTATAAAGCTTATATCTATAAAACAATTGTTATGTTTTATTTTCAATAGATGATATAAAATACTCTATAACATATCATAAAAATAGCTAATTTTAAAAAAAAATCTATATATGCATCATTTTTATTTAATAGTTTTATAAGTTATAAAATACGACAACTGATATTATTATTCATAAATTTGAATTTTTGTATGACATATATATAAGTGAATTTGTTTGTAGTATTTATAATTTATTTGTCAATAATGTTTTTTAAATATTACTAATTCAATTCTAAAATTATAAAATTTATAACATCCAAACTCTAATCTTATTTTGCTAAAATTATCTCAATTCATAATTTTTAATAATTTAAAAAATTAAAATATATATCTATAAATAATAATTATTAATTTATATTATAGAATAATAAATATTAATTTGCAGATAAATTAATGTCACTATAAATTAATAAAATGACATAGTCTCGACAATATTAATTTGTAGAGGTTTTCTTGTATAAGAGAATAGACTACTTTATTAGATATAAAGATTACAATATCTTATTATATATAGAGGTTAAAAAGGGAACCTAAGTTTAATTTAATAACAATTAAATCTTTAATTTACATATCTCTTACACATCTCTTCAAGATGGAGGGAGCTCTAATCTTATTTGTATATCTCTTACACTCGCCCTCAAATGTTTTAAGGAGATTTTTTTCTCATAATTAATTTAATAT
Source organism: Camelina sativa (assembly GCF_000633955.1). NCBI lineage: Eukaryota > Viridiplantae > Streptophyta > Magnoliopsida > Brassicales > Brassicaceae > Camelina > Camelina sativa. Next base: position 35,582,751 of record NC_025695.1, read on the forward strand.
TTACATGGTTAAGAATTCATGTGAAAGTTCAACCACTAGGGTGATTATCAAAAACACTATATTGGATCAGATTGTGGTAATTGACCGCAATGGTTGTGTCACGATGACTCTCTATACATGCTAATTTTTCTATTGGTTGGTCAAAATAGATTTTGAAAAAGAACCAAATAACATAATAGTTAATGTAATATTTTTTTCTTTGGGTTGTTTGCCATGAACAAAAGTAGCCTATCAGGTTGAGTATCTCCAATTTAGAATCTCTCAAAAATATCATTTATAGTCATTAATTTGTATCAAATTACACATTTAATATCAAAATTTGACTATGTGACCAATTAAAAAATTTGACCAGTTCAAAATTTAGTAAGTGAATTTTTTTCAATTTAAAAGAAAACAGATCAAATTATACAAAGATATTATTAGTCAACCAAAATCAACATAATTTTAATTTGACTTACTTTTAAAGTAATATTTTCAGTGAAGAATCCGAGCTGTGTTGGCAAAAAATAAAATTATTTAAATGGTAGTTTTTTTCCTATTGACTAATCATAATTCAAAAAAGTTTTATATCTAAAAATTAACAAAAAGTTATTTTCAGTTAACCTTTATAAAAAAATCCACGAATGCACTAGCTTGTCTTGTCCGAACAAGGTAAGTTATTTAATAAAAAAAAATGTTTTTTTTTCTGAATAAAGAATTATGTTCGAAAAACGGTTTTATATGGAAAAAAATCCTTCCATTTGAATCTAAACCAATCTTAGCCGTTAGATTAAAAAAAAATACAACCGTTAGAGCTACGAGCCGCTCCTCCTCTCATCATAAACCTTGAGAAAGAAAAAAATCTCATAAAAAAAGCTGTCAAAGATCTGTTTCTCTCTCTCTCTCTCTCTACTCTATATTCAGAATTTTGAAAATCTCTGGTAGGGTTTTTTTTTGTTTTTTTTAGCGATGTCGAGGATGAGATCTCTCCTGAAACCACCGCTTCCAAAATCTCCGATCCGTCTCCGATCACGTCAAGTCTTCCTCCACTCATCTCTCCAAACACCAGGTATGTATTATTCCATAATTAATTTCTCCGGTCTATTTTTCGATTCAATCTCCGAGAACTTTAGAACTGATTCGACTCCTTCTTCCCCTTCGAATTCTAGGTTCGCAGAAGCAGGGAAGGCGATTGAGTGATGTAGATCTAAAACCTAAACCCCAAATCGAATACTCATCAATCTCTAAAGAGATACATGCTTTAGCCAAGATGGTTAAGGACGAGTTTGTGGAAGCAGAAGAGGAACGCAAAAAGCCGAATCTGAAGAGCTTGGCTGCGAATTCGGTTCCGGTATTCGAGAGAGGGAGGTTTTACGAGGAGTATTCAGCTAAGAGGAACGAGCGATTGAGGAGGAAGAAGAAAGGAGAAGAAGCTGTTGTTGAAGGAACTCCTTATCATCTTGGTGTGAATCATGAGCCGATGACGAATAAGAGAAGAGGAACCTCGGCTAAGAAGAAGAATGTGGTGGTCTCTATGGGTGAGACTAGTGCTACGCCTAGGTATTCGTTGAGGAGTATGACTAAGGAGAATAGGAAGCCACCGCTTCCGGTTAATGTCGCTGTAAGTGCAATTAAGAGTGTCGTTACTACTACTCGCAGGGGTAGGAGAATCTGAAAGCCTCAGTGTTTGTTGTTGTTGTTGTTGTTGTTTCTTCTTTTGTGGATTTCGATTAGATCCAAAATGATATTTTTTTCTTTAGGGGGGATGTTTTTTTTGTTTTCTGGATTACTGATACATTCAGATAAGCTTTATTATCTACAGATGTTTTTTTTTTTTTTTTTGTACTCTCATCATCGAATGCTTTTTGAGTTATCTTACTTGGATAGCTTGCTTTCAATTGGGTTTTACTCATCATTATAGATTGATTGTGTTTGTGTCGAAATGGAACAGAATCTTATAGAATTAGCTAAAACACTCTTGCTTTGTCGTACAAGTAGTGAGTTATGTTAGTATCTTTCATGTCTAAACGTTGTTACTCAAGACAGGGGATAAAGGCTATTGTAATATTCATTGTCTTCAATAATATAATTTCGACATGTCTAAGAACGTGTAAGCTTAAGCGCTAGAAAAAGGTACAAGAAGCGCTCCCAAAGACTGTGATGTCTTTCAGGCTTGGAAAGGTTGATATGGAGGATCAGAGAGTGGTGTTTTGACTTTCTTATACAACTTTCCAACAATTACAATCAATTTTTTTTTTTTTTTTTTGGAGAATTTTGTGGAGCCTTTGAAGAGAAAGAGTTAGAATTTACAGAGAAAAATCAATAGTATAATACTAAAATCAAGAGCATATACAGATATACAACAAACATTGGATTGATACAAAATCAAATAACAATTTTGAAATGAGCAATTTACGTATCCTATAATTACAGACTTAGAGTACAAGATAGAAAAGTTTAGAACAAGTCTAAATTTGTTCAGATTTGCTTATGAGTTGTATAAGAGCATTTGCTTTCCTTTGAGCTCTATTTGTTCCGGAGGTTGTTATCTCTACAAGATATTCATAGACGCCGAACTGAAGCGCAGCGAGAATAAAAGATGAGTTGTTAGAGCCTAGCTCGAGCAGTACCGAGGTGGCACACTCTTTGTTCTTCGGGGTGCCTTGTCTGATGAATTCCACAAGAGTTTCGATGAATGAGAGTTGTCCAATGGCTTGACGTCCCTCGGGATGTGATGCAAGAAGCAATAGAATCGAAAGCGCTTCATCAATCATCCCTAAGTTTTTATCTTTCAAAAGGTTGAGCAAAGGTTGAACAATACCAGCATCAATGGCTCTCCCTTTATTAGCTGAATTAAGAGACAAGTTAAATAGTGCAGTGAGAGCATCTTTCTTCCCTCTTACTGTCCCATGCTGTAGTAAGTCAACCAAAGGCGGGATCCCATTTGATAATCCGATGGTTACTTTGTTCTCGTCAAGCATCGATAAACTAAACAAAGCTGCAGCAGAGTTCTCTCTTGCCTCTCTGTTTCCGTTTTCAAGGATTTCAATAATGTTTGGAATGGCTCCTTCGTTTGAGATAAGTTTCTTGTTGATCTCATCTATTGATAGATTCAGTAACGTTGTTACCGCGTTTTCTTGGATTCCAGAGTCAGGGTAAGAAAGGAGTTGAACTAGCAGAGGTATCGCTCCTGCATTGGCTATTAAAACTCTGTTCTCGGGGTTTTCTCTGGCCAGCAAACGCATCTGCTTTACGGATCTTCTTTGTTCTTCCAAATGGCTTGACGATAATGCTTCCACCAGCAAAGACACCTCATCTTTCTGCTCGTTTTCTGAGTGTGGAGATGTTTCTTTCTCTGGAATCTTGAAATTGTTCTTCTCACACCACTGCGTTATCAAGTTCTTCAAGGCAAAATTTGGTGCAAGAGAGAGATGATCTAGCTCCTGTCTAGTTTTCGGACAATTCTTATGCCCTGCGTCAAACCACTTCTGTATACTCTCCTTTTCATATGTCTACGAACACATGTATTGTTATGTTAGTTTCAAGCATGCACTTACGTTACCAAGAATCACATGATTCACATCCAAATATCATATCAATTAGTACCTGTCCAGTGGCGATGATAACCGGGTCTAACATTATTTCGAGTGTTATAGGACACAGAAACTCGTGAGGTAATATTAGAGACGTCGACTTAGTGAATGATTTATGGATGACTGGTTGGTAGAGAATGTCGGTAGCTTCAAGACCTTGAAGCTTCTTAAACTTGTTAAGAAGCTCAATGATATGCTGTTTTGTCTCTACACTTAACACTCCTTTCTCTTGGATTAAGCTTTGTATTGCTATGGTTTCTTTCTTCAAATCATCTATCGTTTGTAGCTCAAGCTTCTTCGCAAGCCTCTCGATAATAGCGCTATCTGAATTTCGAGGATCGGTTTTTGAGAATACCACCATCATGTCTACTGCTAGCTCTATGTCTTGTGTATCTGTTCTTCTTTTTGCTTTTTTCAGTTGTTTACACAATGAATCAATCTACCCAAACAAAAAAATAAAAAAAAATGACACATTTCAGAAACTACGCAAGGTATAATAATTTTGGGCCGAGACTCGTATCTCCCCTGAAAAGAGAATAAATTATATACTTTACCTCCTCTTTCACTTCATGAGAAATCACCAATTCGTTAAAAGGAGTTTTAACAAGAACACGATTCAGCTTTTCGTAAGTGGAATGAAATCGTGTCATCACTGATTCGCCATCCAATGCCTGTAATCATTATAACCACAAAAAAAACAATTAAAGGTTACGTAAGATACACTCAATCATATATAAATTATCACAAAAATGAGATTCTTACCAGAAAGATTTTGCTGCCATTGTTGCAAGTTTCTAATAATTTCTTAGCAACAAGAAACACTTTCCTCAAGCGGTTTACAAAATGCATGCAACTTGGCGATTCAAAACCTCGAATCTCCTCCAAAAACGGAACAAGAATCTTCAATCGTCTAACGAGATTAAAACATTCTTTCTGTTGTGTTCTTCGATACTCCTTAATCTGATCCAAAAACTCGATAACCGATAGGATCTCGCTCACCAATCCATCGCAATCATCATCATCCTTAACTTCTTCCTCATGAATCTCTACCACCGCATCCACAACCTCATCGTTGATCGCTTCTTCTTCTTCTTCTTCTTCTTCTTCTTCTTCTTCTTCTTCTTCTTCTTCTTCTTCTTCTTCTTCTTCTTCTTCTTCAGCAGTAACTTCTTCCTCAAGGTTCTCTGTATCTCCTGTGGCTTCTTCATCTGCATCCATCACAACGACCATTAGAGACTCTCTATCGCCTTTGCATTAATTCCAAAGATGTTGAAGGAGAAAGCGAACGTTAAGGAAATTGTAAGCTTAATTTTTGCTTGTTTCATTTTTTAGAGACAAAACGGAAAAAAAAAAAAAAAGATTTGTTTTTCTTTCTCACCCAATTTGTTTTTGAAAGAAGTCAGGATTTTTCGGGACAGGACATACATTCCTAAAAGAGTGCTTCTCCTGTGGATACCAAATATTTTCAATAACTAAAAAAAATTCCGTTCTTATAATTCGTCAACGTTTAACGATCACCATTTTTCTTGAAACATGTAATATTATACCAACGGATTTTTTCATGTAAGAATTCGATATTTTTTTTTTTTTTGGTAACATCACTTTATTTATAGTTAAAAGCTGTTTGCAATTTTTTTTTGTTTTCTTGTTTTATAACCTTCTATCCATGTTTTTCTAATTTATTCGCACAATTATTTTCTTCACGACATTCAAAATTAAATCAGACATCTTAGTTTAAAAAACGAGACACAATTCTACGTTGTCGCAGTGTATGATGTGGCTATTTTCTACATCCTCCTTCTGTTTTTTTTTCTAGTTATTTAACAAAATTAAAGACATGTTATTCTGATTCTCGCATGTCTTTGTTCAGTTTGAAATATTAAAATTTTGGTATTTTTATCATTTTATGTCAACTAAAATTTATTTATTTTCTTTACAATATTGTCTTTTGATGCATTAAGCTTTTCAGAGATAGGAAAATGTTTCCCTACATCATGTTTATTTTCTTCCAGAGCTAATTCCAAAACTAATATGTTAGTTTGTCATGGTAGTAGACTAGTAGCTAGAGTCGGTCCAGAAAAGAAGCAGACTAATAATGAGCTTGCGGTTCTTATTTTTATGAGATATTTTGGAATGTAAACGTTTTTCAAACATATAATTTGTTAACTATGTATTTATTATAGAAATTTCAAAATTTTAATATGTAGGTAATTTTCTCTTTCCTCCTCTAATACAACATGGAGGCTCGATAAATTACAATATCAGATCAAAAGAAAAGGAAAAAAAAATTTTGAAATCGAAAGAAACAAAAATGAAGAAACAAAGCTAAATCAAACCGGAGAAAAAGTCGGACGAATCACAGCGAAAGAAACATAGGTGGACTCATCAAAGATAGAGCCAAATAGTCTCCCTGTCGAAGCTGAGAGATCGTCAAAACAGAGCCTATCAAACGTATTAAGGAAGTTACCAGTGCTGGAGCCATAGCTAGCTACTATTGGTAAGGAAGAGAGGAAGCACCACTAGAGGTCTAAACTGAAAGGCTTAAAGGGAGAGAAATCTATGAACCCTCTCACAATTCCGGTGAAAAGCGCTGAAATCGAAGATGTTAAGCAGAAAAAAACTTTTGAGGTCGCTATGATATAAGTTTTGTTTATCACCATAACTTACAAAAACAGAAAAAAAAAAAAAAACAAAAAAAGAAGAGAGAAAGTAGTACTTGTTATATATCTTTACATTATTAGGATATGAAAACTAAATTTTATTAAGACACATGTTTAGATATAATTTTGTTTAAATGAACATATTAGATCTTTTTCTATTAATGGCTACCTTAACTGGACTCTTAGTTGGCAATTAGTCATATTTCAATACTATATTACTAATTTCAATTTTGTCCCTTTTATTGACTAGGTGGTGAAGTGTACATGTTTATGGCAGCGATTGAAGGCGATTCTAGGGTTTTGGTTGGGAAAGATCATGACGCCACGATGGTGGACATTGGGGGGAGGGTTAGACCGCTAGGTGATCCACCTGTTGTGCCTCGTTCGTGGGTGCAGAAGGTAGTTGGTAATAATGGACGATGATGCCAATTCCGGAAGATGTCATGGATGATGTGTTTGTGTCAGAGAGGTTGCGGTTGGAGTTTTCGAATGGGGATGATGGGGAACCAGTCATTACGATAGGTGACAAGATTTTGACAACGATGTATGGGTTATAGAAGAAATGTATGTTTGTCAAGGTGTTAGGGTGGCACATCTCACTCCCTGTTCTGAACCGAAAACTTTGAGAGATGTGTAAACCTAGTGGAGCAATGTTTGTTATGGATCTCCCCCATCAATTCTTTAAGTGTATGGTTTGAGAAGGAGGAGGAGTATCTGGCAGCGCTTACAGGGGATCCATGGAGAGTGTTTGGTAACTACCTCATTGTCCAAGCTTGGACCCTGGAATTTGGTCCTTTGAAGCACGAGATTGTTACGATTCCGGTGTGGGTCCATCTCGTGAACCTCCATGTGCACCTTTATCAGAAATCGATTTGGGAATTTTAAAGGGTTTGGGGAAGCCACTTAAGGTGGATTTCACCACGTTACACTTCGAGAGAGCACATTTTGCTCGAGTGTGTGTTGAGGTAAATCTGCAGCTGCCGCTCAAAAGGTCAATGTTGATCAACGGGCAACATTATTTTGTAGCATATGAGGGTTTAACGAACATTTGCTCTGCTTGTGGCATGTATAGAAATTTAGTGCATAATTGCCTGCAAGTCGTTAGGGAGAAGGCCCCTCTTGTGTATGTTCTAGCTACGGTTGCTACTCTAACTGCAGGTCGAGTGTCTCCAGGATTGGAGGATGGTTTCACTGTGGTAAGAAACATGGGAAGAAGAGTACACTCTTTAGCTCAACCTTCTTTTCTGGCGGCAGGAGCAGTGAGAAATACCGGAGGTAATCCTAACCGGGATACTTCGATGATCGGAGATCCTGCATTAATTGAGGTTTCAAATAGTTTGGGAAATTTGGAGGTGGATTTGGTAACTGATACGGTAAGGCAAGTTGGGGATTCGATAGTGGGGAGTAAGGAAAGTGAGAATATTCAAAATTGAGTAGGGAATAAGGAAAGTGATAATATTCAGAATCGAGGGATCTCAGGGAAGAGTGCTGCCCAAGGGAAGCCGTTGGTGTTTGGTGCTTTGTTGGAAGTAAAGAATGATAGTGGTCATGAAGGACATGCTCATCGAAGGCCTATTAAGCATAAGGCCTCAACGATTAACGGGCCGAAGCCCAACTCTTCTAAATTTTCTCAGCCTACTCGTGGTTTAGTGTTTAGCCCGATTGGGGGGGAAATCAGAAGTTTCGGTGAATCGGAAACAACTGAGGGTTGATGATGGTGGTGTCGGGAGAGCCGGTGTCCCTTTTCCGGTGGAGAGAGCAGATAAACCGGTCTTGATGGGATTGGGATTGGGTAATTTGGAGAAGAATGAGAATGTACGTTTGGGTTTGGGAAAGCTGCCTTTATCTACGGGAATTGATTCTTTTAATGGATTGTTAGAGAATGGGAAGGAGAATCGTTCCGATTAGCGGTTCTTCCCGGTAGTTCTAGTTATTTTAACAGAAGGGTTGATGAGTTGCATTCTTAAGTTCAAGGGATATGTCAGTCGATGCTCGCATCATGGATTCAGCAATGCTTCTTTACTAAGCACCCTCTACCGCGGTGTAGTCTTTAAGATACAGATGTTGCTGGACACCGCCAACAATGGGAGCTTAGTCAATAAGGATGTTGACGAAGGTTGGGCACTCGTGGAGAATTTGGCCCAATTTGACGGGCATTATAACGAAGACTATGATCGCACCATCCACTCTTCCGGTGAGTACGATGCGAAGTACAAGAGGGACATGAAAGACCTTAATGACAAGTTGGACAAACTCCTTCTAAGCCAACAACAACACGTCAACTCTGTTTCCGAGGAATAATAGTTTCCGAAACAGGATGGGGAGAGTATTCAGCTTGAGGATGTAAACTACATCAACAACCAAGGAGGTTACAACAAGGGATACAACAACTACAAACCGAACCAAAATTTCTCCTACCGTAACCCGAATGTTACCCATCTGTAGTTCAAGGGAACCAAGACCCGTCGAAGCTTTTTGTACAATACAATCAAAGTTATGCTCCAAAGCAACACTACTCCGGTGATTATCACCAGCCAATGGCACCACATGGCTTTCCCTTACAACAGGGACCACCAAACCCGCCTCAAGAGGCTGACCTACAAGGTTTGATCCAAGGCCAGGCATCGACAATGCCAAACGGTTTGCAGGGATGAGCAACAAGATAGTTTATGGGTATAACGACCTCAATGCTAAGTATGACTCTGTGAATACAAAGTTGAGGTATCTGTAAGGCCAAACCGTCATGCAACCAGCTCTGAAGCCTGGCCAACTACCAGGTAAATCTGTTTAGAACCTAAAGGACTATGCAACCGCACATGCCATCTGGATTCATGATGTAGCTGACTACTTCACCAAGGACAGTGACGATCATGATGTGGAAGATATGGATCACAGTCAGATCTATGAGCAACAATACTGCTTATCCGAGTATCAAATCGATAAGCCACACGATCACCCCGATCGAGCTGACGATCGACTACCAACTCGTGAATTACTGACTGACGCATCACTCGACGCTGAGCCCGAAGCCTTACCTGATGATCATGATCGGATAGACCATCGAGCAAACATTCATATGACAGATCGATCACAACCTCCTGCAACCGAGGAAGGTGAATTGGAGAAAATATTCAGAGCAGCACTTGACATTCAATTAGAACCACTTGCAGAGCGTATATCTAACCGGGAAGCCCCCGCTCCTAAGTTCTTGCCGCCACATGCTCTTAGAGAGGAAAATTTCAAAGAGACAGCTCAGTGGGAGATAGCAGCAAAGGAAGCCGTTAGGGAAATTGGGAATGCAATCCTAAAGAGTTGAGTATGTTTAGATACAGATCTGAAGATCCAAGAGAAACTAGAGGACCCTGGCTCTTTCACACTTCCATGTTCACTAGGTCTTCGAATTTTCACCAGTTGCTTGTGTGATTTAGGAGCTTCAGTTAGTGTCATGCCTATTTCAGTTGCCAAAAAGATGGGTTTCAGTAGTTTTAAACTCAGTAGCCTCTACCTTGTCCTAGCTAATAGAACTATTAGGCACCCGTATGGGGTTCTGGAGAATTTACCTCTCAGGGTTGGAAGAGTGGAAATCCCCACCGATTTCGTAGTCCTAGACATGGATGAGGAACCAGAAGATCCACTGAACCTTGGAAGGCCATTCTTGGCAACAGTTGGTGCGATAATCGATGTGAAAAAGGGACAAATAAACATTGAACATGGAGAGCACTTCAAGATGAAATTTAACACCAAAAGCAGAAATAAAGAAAGGCTAACTATCAATGGTGAGGTCTTCTCCATTCAAGTGCTACGAGCACGAGCTGTCTTCGCTGTAGAACCAGGAAAAGAATCACTGAACATGTCTGTTGCATTGGAGAGGATCCTTAAACCTATCTATTCCAAATACAATGCTTGAAAAGAATGAAAAGTCAAGCTAAGTGACTTTAAACAAGCTCACTTAGGAGGAAGTATCAAAGGTATCTTTTAATTTCTTTTTATTTAAGTTTAAGACATTTTTACCATTTGATTTTAATATCTTTCTGGCTTTATTTCGGATTTAAAATAATTTATATTTGTTTAAGTATATTCTCATATTAAAAAAATATATATATGTTTTGGAGAACCCGAGGTGGAACCTGAATACGTACTCGAGGCGCCTAATTGTGTTTATGCTCGAGTGGCGAGTGAAGTCCGAATTCCCCAAACCTCTTATCCCACTCTTGGAGAAACCCTAGCAGCTAGATCCTCTATTTAAAGGAATTCAAACCTCTCCTCTCCTGCATCACAAAATTGATAAGTCAGCTCTCAACCCTAAAACTCTTTAGCTTCCAAGTTTCTATTTTCTTTCTAAGGGTCGAGTTTTCTTAGATTTTTGGGGAACTAACCCTATTAATCTCGAGTTTTAGTGTTCTTTTCTTTTTTCAAGGATTCATCTATGGCTCCCAAGATCAAAACCTACAAGAACAAGGGCACCTCATCTACCTCCGCCGCTGCCAAAACCAGAGAAGGAGGTGACCCTGCAATGCGAGGATGACACGGTTTGACCTAGGAACATCGGTCGATGCCGTGTGGAGGTGTCGGTCGATGTAACTAGGGTTTTTGTGCAATGTCGAGCATGCATCGCTCGATGCAGTGTGAGTGTCGGTCGATGCAAGTGAACCTTGCATCGGTCGATGCAAGCTTGTGTCGGGCGATGCGACCCCAATTGGTGTTGGTCGATGTTGATGTCTGGTTTGTGTTTGGTTATTGATTGTTGTTTGTTGGTTAAAGATATCTCAATTTCTTGTGTGTATAGCCCAATAAATGGGAGGATTGCCTCACTGAGTTTTTATAAAATACCCACGCATCTCATATGTGTTGTGGTGCAGGTAAAGGAAAAGTGTGATCGTGGAATCAAGGCGATGAAGAGGAGGATGTTCTAATGTCTCGTTGATTGTGGTCTAACTTTTGTTAGGTTGTTAGAGATGAGTTATTAAAGCATTGCTAGGTTGCTGGTTTAATGTTTTACGTCGCTGTTAGTTGGATTGAATTATTGGATACTAATTGTATATTTATTGATATTTGGTTTAATGGTATCATTTGGTTATTTCTGCTGTTGGTTGTTTGTGGTTAAGTGGCTAGTGGGTATGAGACCACTAGTTTAGATTACTATTATTTATTAATTATTATTATAAAAAAACGGGTCGGGCCGTTTCTGTTTGGTATCAGAGCTCTTACGGTTCTTGGTTTGGGTTCACTAGGCTTTGTGTTGTAGATGTTGTGGATTGCATGCTTTGGTTGATTATGTGAGTTTGTCAATTGTGTGTGGCATGGAGTCCTAGAACATCCCCGTCGAGCCTACAGTATGATTCCACGGTGAGTTTTAGTTTTGTGTTCTATTGAGTTTGCTTGCTTAGCCTTCTATTCATGGTAGTGCAGATGGTTAGATGTGGTGCGGTTGCTGGTAGTGGACGTGGATGTGGTTGTGGACGCGGATGTGGTTGTGGTAGGGGCAGAACCCCAGCGGTTAGTGATACCGTGGATCAGAGTGTGACAACAGAGGGTGTTGGTGAGTCGCAGGGCTTCCAGGAGGGGTCCATGAGTGTGGTCGGAGGTATTGATAGGACCGTAGGCGCTGAGGGAGTCGGTGTGGGCGGTGTTGGTGCCGGGTTGGCCAGTGATGCTAGGGTTTCGGGTGCGGGAGTCCGAGCAGTTGGAGCCCCTGAAGGTGGCATTGATTTTGCAGGCTTGTTGACACAACTGTTAGAGCGGATACCAGGACTGGTACCGACTCAGGCACAGGTAGCACCGGCAGTGGCGACGGAGGTGCAACAACCAGTGGCTGCGGATGTAGGAGTTTATTCTCGTTATATTAGTATGCTGAGGGAGATGAACTACAATGGTACCGAACAATTTTCAGGTGGTACTGATCCTAGTGTTGCTGATGCGTGGAGGATGAGAGTGGAACATAACTTCCAGTCTCTCAGATGTTCTAAGGAGTTTTGGGTGGACATAGGGGTCCACAACCTGATTGGTGATGGACAATTTTGGTGGAGATCAGTGGCTGCTAGGAGAGTGCAGAGGGAGATGTCTTGGGCTGACTTCGTCAAGGAGGTGCAGTTCTTTCAGCTATCTCAAGGGACTCAGTCAATGCGGGAGCTGGACTTGGAGTTCACTCGAATTATGATGTATGGGGGTAAGGCGATGGAGTCTGAGGAGGCACAAATCAGGAGGTTTATGAGGGCCCTTTGTGAGGATTTGAGGGTTCACTGTAGAGGGTGGAGCTATGCTACGCGTGCAGAGCTGGTTGAGACTGCAGCAGAGATTGAGGAGGACATTCAGGCACAATCAGTGGCGGTTAATCCAACAATTCAGCCTAGGAAGGCTCAGGATCATGGAGGTTCTAGCAAGCGTGGCAAGCCAATGCAGGGAACTAAGAGGAAATGGGAAGCTATGCTGAGGCCGAGTGGTGTTGGGTGTTTTGGATGTGGTAGTATGGGCCACAAGGTGGCTAGCTGTCCCTAGAGGAACCTGGGCACATCAAGCCTAAGTGTCCAACGGTTGCGGTTCGTGTATGCTATCATTGCAGGGAACCTGGGCACATCAAGCCTAAGTGTCCCAAGTTGCAGTAGATGGTAATGGCAGCGGTGCAACATATAGTGCAGTCGGGAGTGCAGCAGGTGGCACAGATTGAACATGCGCCACATGTAATGACCCCGAACCATCCTATGGCCGGAACCACCTGAACGGCCCTGGGACGCTACTTTAGAAATAGTCACAATCCGGCCGAGGTTCAAAAACCCATTTTTAACCTTAGCTAGTCCATCAGTGCTATTTCCACCACTTTAGACACCACTTAGGCTTTGCAACCCTTGTGATGCCCAAGCGTTGAGCCAACCTGGACAAAATCATTATCAGTCATTGCTCATATTCGAATATAAAACCGAGACTTTCATTAATAAATTGAAGAATCTTTGTTTAAAACCTTGTGTCTTTTGAAAGCCTCTTACACTTGTGTGAAACTTGCTTGAACATTGTAGCATCTCCAAATTATTGAACTTAACTTGAACTTCAATTATCTTCCTTATGGAACTTAAATGCTCGCTCATGGTAACTATAAACTCGGGTTAACACTTCATTTTTCCCAATCTTTCGTTTAACCCGAATTGTTTTCCCTACCCTTGAACCCAAACCTTTTCTTTCAAGCCTTGTTATGATTTGTTGAGTGAGGCCTTTTCAGTTTTTATAGTGCTATAGATTGTGAAACCTTGAGAGTATTGAGAACGACAGAGAACTGGCTCTTGTTTTAGCTAAGTTTAGAACCATTTGAACTAGCTAATAGAATCGGTTTTGAAAGATAGGTGGTTAGCATGTTTACTTGGGGTTGGGTTGAGGATCAAAAGAGAAATAAAAAGAAGAGAGTCTCTAAGATTCAGATTAATTAGCTTTAAGGCTCTAATTAAATAAATAAAAAAAAGAGAGAGAAAAAAAAATATAGGAGTATAGCAAAGAATGAAAAAAAAAGGGGGTTGTAAAAGAGAGCTAGCTGTTCAAAGTTAATAACTAAAAGAGGGTTAAGATCAAGGGTGTTAGCGGTTTATGTTTTTAGGTGCTAAATAAAAAAAAGGAATGAAAAGAGGGTAGATCATCAAGAGCTAAGCTTTGTATGCCCCAAATGTTCTCAGTCTTAGATAGTCTTCACAATTGTCTAGCATTCTGATAACAGGTTTTTCACCCACTGTATCAATTCCCTATGCAGTTGTAGTACAAAGGTTTATCAATCCAAATTTTTGTTTATGCTAGCAGGAAGGATGCAATCAGAACAATGCAAGTCAAGCCAAGCAATAATGGGGTTTTTTCTAACAATCCTAAAATAATAAAAGAAAATAATATAAACAAGGAACCACACGACCTAAGCACTCGATACAAGCATTCGAGTACAGGATCGGGTGGGGTGATCGAGTAAGCAAAGAAGGTATGAACAACTCGAGGGGTTACTCGAAGCAGGTGATCGTGTACCTGTTCGGGTAAGGGATCGAGTGATGAATAGAAATGCAAGCAATTAAAATACGAAAGCTTCTAAGGATGGGGAAATCGAATCCTAAGTATTCCTAACCAGTACAGATGTCCTACATGCCTCAAGCAAATATTTCCTAGACAATGAATCTCTAAAATCTTGTTTAAACACTCTCGTGATAGAAACAATCAACCTTGATCACTCCCCTACCCAACTCTCGTAGGAGAAACATGACCAAGCATGCATTAAGATCCGATTCATTATTGTCAGTAAACCCCTTACTCATCTAATCTCTTAGGCTAAGTGAGTAAACCTCTAGCATTGGTTGATTCAAGCATCTCATCTACACCTCTCGGTGGTAAAACACCTTAGATCTAATCTCACCCTCTCGGTTTGTTGACAGCATTAAGAACACCAATCTATAAGGAAATCTATTAAACATATACAATCAACTAAGACATCCTAACCGATCAAGAACACAAAATCATCTATCCCATCCCTAGAAACTTTACTACACTACTCGGAAATCATAGCAGGAAACATCAAAGCAAATATAAACAAAAATTGCATTATATTAAACGATAAAGCAGAGGGATAAGAGTACAAGATAGAAATCTAAAGAAATGATAAAAAGTTATGAAATAAAATCTAAAACAAAAGGGAAAAGTGTTTGAGTCGCTCAGTTCTCTCACAGAAGCTCTCGCTCTCTGGTTTGAGGGTCTGCGGTGTGCTCATTTGCGAGGAAGGAGAGGAGGGGTTTATATATGGAAACCCCTTTGACCTAGCTTCCCAGACCTGCCCGAGGGTCTACTTGATGGGGTACACGAGGATGAGGTAGAGTTAGTCCTTGGGTAGATCTTCGGGTTGGTCTTCATGCTCTTGGATCCTCATTGATCGTGTTGGGGTTCGGACTCGTTCTTCCAGCTCGATGGCTCCTTCGGGTACATCTTTGGGTTTGTCCTTGTTTTTCCCCATTTTAGGCTCTTAAGCACCTGTTTTCATCCAAAATATGCAAATGCAAAAATGCAACACCCTAAATGGCCTAAAAGTGAATTCCTACAGTTAATGACCTAAAAATGCTAAGTTATGGGTATGAATAATGCAAAATATGGACAAAAAGGATGCTAAAAACATGTAAATTAGAGAGTTATCAGACCCCCAAACTTAAATCTTGCTAGTCCTCTAGCAAGGAAGTAGGAGAGTGCGGTTTGAAAATAGGGACTCATAACCTTTATATACTAAGCGAAGGATTCAAGCTATAGTCCTTAAAGATAGTTTAATGGTGCTAAAAGCAATCAACATACTTACAAATATTTTTCTATGCTTATTAGCATACATCGATCTAGTTCAACCTCCAACTAAAAGTAGAGAACATCTCTTTCACATTCAATTAAGTTTTTGGCGAATTCTTGCAAATGGAAGGTGAATCAAGCTCAATCGGTTTCAAGGGCAAGACTTTTTAGTAAGGTGGTTTCAAGCAAATTCTTTGGGTGGTTTTCTCTCAAAAGAAGGAATGTTAGAAAGTTGTGAAAACTATCTACGATTGAGAACAATTTGGGCATACAAAGCTTAACTCTTGATAATCTACCCTTTTCTCATTCACTTTTTTTTTTAATTATCAAACCCCTTAGAATTACACTACCCACATCCTTGATTTTAACTCTCTTTTTTTTACTCCCTAAGGTTTAAACTTTAAACTTCTAGCTCTCTTCTCTCTTTTTTTTTATTTTTTTATTTTTTTCTTTCTTTGCTAAACTCCTAATATGTATATATATTTTTTTTTTCTTTCTTTCTAGGAGACTATAGCAAGATTTTTTCTCTTTTTTTTACTTAGAGACTTAGAGCTAATTGATTCTAACCTTAGGGACTTCTTTTTTTTTCATTCCTCAACCCAACCCCTAAGATGTGTATGCAACAATCCTATATGAAACAAATTAGACTCAATCCTAATATGTAAATGCAACTACACGAACACTCTCTTTTTTTTTTTTTTTTCAAAAAAAATTTGGGTTTTGCAATGCACATAGATGCGGACTCAAATGAATAAAACTAGCATGCAAATATTTGAAATAAGAAAATTAAGAAAATAAAACACAAAGTTAAAAATATTCTGGACCCTCCCCCAAACTTAAATTATATAGGCTCTGTGTACATAAAAGTTGGAAAAAGAATCCAAGAATCACACAAAATGAAATAAACTAAATGCAATGTTATTTACAAAGATTGGATGAAAGTGGTACCTTATGGGTTGGTGAAGAAGGAGGTTGCAGCAGCCTCCATACTCACCAACGTGTAGCCAGGGTCGTCTCCGGCTTCAGCAGGTGCCGGTGTTTGCTCGTCACAGAGCTCGGTGATATGCACGGACGACTTACTCGGACCAGCATTCGAGGGGTTGATCGAGGGGGGTATCGCGTAGCTCATCGGGTAGGGGAAAAGGACTTAAGAGAGAAAAGACTTTAAAATTTAAATTATATTTACAAACCTGCCTTTGGGATTTCCTCCCAAGTGATCTTGTTTATAGTCTCTAAGCTTGACTTTCAGTTCATCTCAGACTGGCGCGGGATCGACAAGACGCAGAGATGATCCCACCTCTGTGCTCTCATTTGCCATGTATTTCTTCACTCTCTGCCCATTCACAGTAAATTCAGTCTCATCCTTACCTAGCAAAGTCACCGCTCCATAGGGCAGAACCTCTTTAATTTCAAAGGGTCCTGACCATCTTGACTTGAGCTTCCTAGGGAATAGCCGAAGCTTTGAGTTGAACAAAAGGACTTTGTCTCCAGCTTTCAAATCCTTGTGTCGGATCTTCTTGTCATGAAAAGCTTTCGTTCTTTCCTTGTAGATCCTCAAATTATCATAAGCCTCCAGCCGTATCTCATCGAAATCGTGGAGATTCATTGCTCTCTTCTCTTGCGCAGTCTTTATGTCTTAATTCAGCAGCTTGGTCGCCCACATTGCTTTGTATTCAACCTCGACCGGAAGGTGACAGTTTTTTCCGTAAAGAAGCTGGAAAGGGGTCCGCCCAATCGATGTTTTATAAGCGGTCCTGTAAACCCATAACGCATCATCCAGCTTGAATGCCCAATCCTTTTTTGTGATTCCCACAATTCTGGCTAATATCGCTTTGATCTGTTTGTTGCTTACTTCCACTTGTCCAATGGTTTGTGGGTGATAAGCTGTTGCGACTTTATGCTTGACTTCGTGCTTTCTCAACAAGCCATCGAAAACCCTGTTAATGAAGTGGGTTCCTCCATCACTGATCACTACTCTTGGGATTCCAAATCTCGGGAAAATGATGTTTTTGAACATCTTCATTACGACCTTGTGATCATTTGTCGGGCTGGCGATTGCTTCTACCCATTTCGAGACATAGTCGACTGCCACTAGGATGTACATGTATCCATTCGAGGGTGGGTTAAAAGGTCCCATGAAATCTATTCCCCAGACATCTAAAACTTCGACTTCTAAGATTGGCTGCTGAGGCATTTCATTTCTTCGACCTATGTTACCCATCTTCTGGCGCGAATCACATTTTGCTATGAAGAGCTGTGCGTCCTTGAACATGGTTGGCCACCAAAGACCAGCTTGGAGTATCTTTTGGGTTGTTTTGAAGGTGGCAAAATGTCCTCCATAGGCGGACCCATGACAATGCTCTAATACTCCTCGGACTTCCTCCTCTGCTATACACCGTCTGAACAGGCCATCCGTCCCTTTTTTGTAAAGATAAGGTTCATCCCAGTAGTAGTTGTTGACATCCCTGAAGAACTTCTTCTTTCTATGAGCGGCATAGTCCTTAGGAATTTCCCCGCACACCATGTAGTTCATGAAATCTGAGTACCATGGTAGCTCAGCCGACTCGATTGCCATCAACTCGATCGACCTGGTTGATTCGGGGGTCGAGTAACCTATCGTGTGTCTGATCGTGTGGCTCATTTCTTCCAAGAAGGTGATGTGCATCAGTCTTTCTTCGGGCATTGAGTCGTCTATTGGGAGTGGATCTTCGATTCTCATTCTGGACAGATGGTCTGCTACCCCGCTTTCAATTCCTTTTTTATCCAGGATCTCTATGTCAAATTCTTGCAGAAGAAGGATCCATCTGAGGAGCCTAGGTTTGGTGTCTTTTTTTGAGTAAATGTACCGCATGGCAGCATGGTCCGTGTATACAATCACCTTCGAACCGACTAAGTAGCTTCTGAACTTCTCAAACGCGAAAACCACAGCAAGGAGCTCCTTTTTAGTTGTCGCATACCTCGTCTGGGCATCGTCCATGGTTCTGCTGGCGTAGTAGATCACATGGAGCTTTTTATCTATCCTTTGACCCAGTACTGCTCCCATAGCATAATCTGACGTGTCACACATAATCTCGAAGGGATAGTCCCAGTTAGGTGCTTGAACTATTGGCGCGCTCACCAAAGCCTCATTTATCTTGTTGAAGGCGTCTAAACAGTCCTTGTCGATAATAAACTCTGCTTCCTTGCAAAGGAGCCGCGTTAATGGACGTGCGATCTTAGAGAAGTCTTTAATGAATCGCCTGTAGAACCCTGTGTGCCCTATAAACCTCCTGACATCTCTCACCAATCTAGGAGGTTGCAGCTGAACCATTACCTCTATCTTAGCCTTGTCGACCTCTATACCCTTTTCTGAGATCTTGTGCCCTATAACTATTCCCTCCTGGACCATAAAGTGGCATTTTTCCCAGTTTAACACTAGGTTGGTTTCTTCACACCTTTTCAGCACCTTGCAGAGGTTTGACAGACAGGACGGGAAAGAAGCTCCATATACTGAAAAGTCATCCATGAAAACCTCCACCATTTCTTCGATTAAATCCGAGAAGATGGATGTCATGCACCTTTGGAAAGTCAAAGGAGCGTTGCACAGGCCAAAAGACATCCTCTTATAGGCAAAAGTGCCATAAGGGCAAGTGCATGTCGTTTTCTCCTGGTCAGCAGGGTGTATGGGTATTTGGAAAAATCCACTATACCCATCAAGGAAGCAATAGTACGGGTGGTTAGCGAGTCGTTCCAGCATCTGGTCGATGAAAGGCAGGGGGAAATTATCCTTCCTCGAGGCCGCGTTAAGCTTCCTATAGTCAATACACATTCGATGACCTGTTATCGTCCTTGTGGGAATTAGCTCGTCTTTCTCGTTTTTGACGACGGTGATTCCTCCTTTCTTCGGGACGCAATGCACTGGGGCACCCAAGTGCTATCAGAGATGGGGTAGATAACTCCAGCATCAAGCAACTTCAGAATTTCCTTTTTCACCACTTCTTTCAAGTACGGGTTTAGCCGACGCTGAGGTTCTACACTAAAGTACGATTCATCCTCCAGATTTATCCGGTGGGTGCAGAGATCAGGGGATATACCCTTGATATCATCTAGGGTATAGCCTATTGCTTTCCTATAGTTTCTTAATTGCGTGCAAAGCAATTTCAATTCCTTTTCAGGCAGGCTAGAATTGACGATCACAGGATAGGTTGAATTAGGTCCTAAGAAAGCGTACTTTAGCCTAGATGGAAGAGAATTGAGTTCCNCACTTTTGGCGCTTTAGACTCGGACCAATCATCAGTGGTTTGGAGTTGCTGCTCGAGGTTGTGCTCGATCATCCTACTTGATGGGGCGATCGTGTTAGCGTCCGGGTGGGCTGGTGTTGAGCAACTGCACGACATGACGTAGGAGGTGACTACTGACTTGTCCGAACTTCTATTGTCGAGCATCACTCCCTCTCTTTCAGCTTCCCTCATGTCCACACTTAGTTCTGGTTCGATGACTTCTCGATAAGTATCAAGCAGCTCCTTGTAGAGCTTCGTTTCTTGATGCACGAATCCCTCCTTACCATCATTTGTCAGCGCTGTTTGTAAGAAATCTCCGATTGCAATCTCCTCAAATGCCTCCTCTCGCAGTTTTTCTAACTCCTCTATCTAGAAGGTTCGACCAGCTATTGTAGGTTTTTTCATAGTTTCAGATCGATCTTCCCATTTCTTACATCAATCATTGCCCCTGCGGTGGCTAAGAATGGTCGTCCTAAGATAAGCGGATTCCTTGCCCTTGATGCCACATCCATTTCCAAAACCACGAAGTCGGTTGGTACATCTACTCACCCTACCTTGACCGGCAATTCTTCCAAAACTCCGCTTGGCAACCTCGTAGTTTGATCTGCCAGAACCAGTTGAATGTCGGTAGGCTTGAATTTCTCGAATCCAAGAAGGTTGGCTACAATTAGTGGCATCAGGCTAACGGATGCCCCCAAATCGCAAAGGCATCTTCCGAACTTCAATGGTCCGGTCGAGCAAGGTAAGGTAAACGATCCCGGGTAACTCAGCTTCTTAGGTGCAGCAGTCCTCTGGATTATGGCACTGCACTCATGATTGAGTATGACCATCCCTTGTACTTGCTTGATCCGCTCCATCACTGCATCCTTCAGGAATTTCTGGTAAGGAGGTATCAGGGTGAAATCGTCCATTAGAGGCATGCGGAGTTCGAGTTCTTGCATCTGTTTCTCGAACAATGCCTTGTACTTCTCCAGAAGTTCCTTGCGAAATCGTCCAGGGAATGGCAATGGTGGCTTGTAGGGTGGAGGGATGAATTTTCTTTCTTTCTGTTTCTCTCCTCCCAGTTTGCCTGTAGGAGATGGAGTTACCGGAGTATCTACCCGATCATCTATTCGGGTAGTGTGGTCGGGTGCAGGGTCGGTTTGTTCTGGGGAGTGGCTTGGTGGTTCAGCAGAAGTGGCCGGTTCACAGAGATCTTCCCCATCTAAATAATTGCTGTCCTCAGTGATGTTCAGTGGTGCCGTTCGAGGTGGTAGTTGTCATCCAATCCGTAGGGCTATTGCGTGTGCAGACTCCGTAGGGCTTTTTGAGGTGGAAGCCGAGTTATCTGTGAGCACTTGAATTCGAGATCCCAAGTCATCAACCTTTTTATGTAGTTCTTTGAAGTTGGCGGATAGACAGCAGGCGAGATCATCGAATCTTGTATTAATGTGTATTGTGTCGGTCTTCTGATTGAATAGGACTGTGTGCATCAGTGATATCAAATCCACCAATGATGAACTAGATGGAAGCGTTGGGCTATGCATCGGGTTTCAGTAGGACAAGCCTGGATTCGGCTTGTAGTTGTTGTACCCTTTGTTGTAACCTCCTTGGTTGTTGATGTAGTTCACATCCTCTATTTGAACAGTCTCCCCATCTTGTTGTAAAAACTGCTCTTCTTCTGATATTGCATGAACATGCTGCTGCTGGTTGAGGAGCTTATCGAGCATGTCATTGAGGGCTTTCATGTCCCTCTTGTACTTGGCATCTTCCTCTCCTGTAGATCGCACAGTACGATCGTATTCCTCATTATAATGCCCATCAGATTGAGCCAAGTTCTCCACTAGGTCCCAACCTTCATTAACATCCTTGTTGAGGAAGTTACCATTGCTTGCGGTGTCCAGCAACATTTGTATCTTGGGGACCACTCCTCTGTAAAGTGTACTTAGCAATGAAGCATTGTTGAAGCCATGATGAGGACATCGGGTAGTGTATCCCTTGAAACGTTCCCAAGCTTCACTGAACATTTCATTGTTCTTCTGAACAAAGCTGGAAATGTCATTTCGCAGCCTTGCGGTTCTGGAGTTGAAGAAGAATTTGGCCAGAAACGCCTTCTTGCACGCTTCCCGGGTGGTGATGGACTTCTTGTGTAGTGATTTCTCCTAGATGTGTGCTTTGTCGCCCAAAGAGAATGGGAAAATCCTGAGTTTGAAGCCATCCTCATTAACTCCATTTATCTTTGTGAGGCTACAGAGCCTATCAAATTCATCCAGATTATCCAATGGGTCCTCCATTGGCAATCCATGAAACTTGTTGCTTTGTATCATCTGGATGAGACTACTCTTGATCTGGACAGCAGGTGGCACAATGCAATTCCTTCGAGTGTGAGTAGATGGAGCATCCCCTGCTCCTATGTAGGTCCTTGCTTGAGGAGCTGGTGGACCGTTTTGATCGTTCATTGTCTCCTCAATTGTGGGTGGTTGCGGTTGTGGAACTTGTTGTTGACGAAGTAACCTTGGTATGTCGATGTTTTCGATGAATGGACTCAAGTTGTGGCTACCTTCGGATCGTGTTTGCATGCACAAGTAGGTGATCGAGGGTGTACACGAGGGTCAACTTGATCCAGGTGATCGAGTGACGGGTCGGGTGGGTACTCGGGTTGTACCTGAAATGCAAAACGAACAAAAACAAAAGCAAACAAGTCAGATTCCAAACCAATGTAGATAAGAGAACTTGATCTAGCAAGTGCTGAAATCCTAAACGTAGCAAAATTAAATTCAACCGAATGGCAACGACGCCAAATTTATAACAGGTTTTTCATCCAAGGTATCAATTCCCTATGCAGTTGTAATACAAAGGGTTATCAATCCAAATGGTTGTTTATGCTAGTAGGAAGGATGCGATCAGAACAATGCAAGTCAAGCCAAGCAATAATGGGGTTTTGTCTAACAATCCTAAAATAATAAAAGAAAAGAATATAAACAAGGAACCACACGACCTAAGCACTCGATGCAAGCATTCGAGTACAAGATCGGGTGGGTTGATCGAGTAAGCAAAGAAGGTATGAACAACTCGAGGGGTTACTCGAAGCAGGTGATCGTGTACCTGTTTGGGTAAGGAATCCAGTGATGAAANTAAGAGTACAAGATAGAAATCTAAAGAAATGATAAAAAGTTATGAAATAAAATCTAAAACAAAAGTCAAAAGTGTTTGAGTCGCTCAGTTCTCTCACAGAAGCTCTCGCTCTCTGGTTTGAGGGTTTGCGGCGTGCTCATTTGCGAGGAAGGAGAGAAGGGGTTTATATATGGAACCCCCTTTGACCTAGCTTCCCAGACTTGCCCGAGGGTCTACTCGATGGGGTACACGAGGATGAGGTCGAGTTAGTCCTCGGGTAGATCTTCGGGTTGGTCTTCATGCTCTTGGATCCTCCTTGATCGTGTTGGGGTTCAGACTCGTTCTTCCAGTTCGATGGCTCCTTCGGGTACATCTTCGGGTTTGTCCTTGTTTTTCCCCATTTTAGGCTCTTAAGCACCTGTTTTCATCCAAAATATGCAAATGCAAAAATGCAACACCCTAAATGGCCTAAAAGTGAATTCCTACAGTTAATGACCTAAAA
>NC_025695.1:35606485-35616551 GCF_000633955.1 Camelina sativa
AGGGGTTTATATATGGAAACCCCTTTGACCTAGCTTCCCAGACCTGCCCGAGGGTCTACTCGATGGGGTACACGAGGATGAGGTCGAGTTAGTCCTCGGGTAGATCTTCGGGTTGGTCTTCATGCTCTTGGATCCTCCTTGATCGTGTTGGGGTTCAGACTCGTTCTTCCAGTTCGATGGCTCCTTCGGGTACATCTTCGGGTTTGTCCTTGTTTTTCCCCATTTTAGGCTCTTAAGCACCTGTTTTCATCCAAAATATGCAAATGCCAAAATGCAACACCCTAAATGGCCTAAAAGTGAATTCCTATAGTTAATGACCTAAAACTGCTAAGTTAAGGGTATGAATAATGCAAAATATGGACAAAAAAGATGCTAAAAACATGTAAATTAGAGAGTTATCACATTCCTTCTTGCTTGAGAGTAAGCCACCTGAAAATACTACTTGAAATCTACCTCCAAACGTCTTACCCGTAAAACCAATTGAGCTTGATTCACTTTCCATTTGCAAGAATTCGCCAAACACTTTAATGAATGTGAAAGAGATGCTCTTTGGAATTGTAAGTCTTTACTTTTAGGTGGAGGATGAACTAGATCGATGCATGGTGATAAGCATAGAAAAATATTTGTAAGTATGATTGATTTATCTTAGCACCTTTAAACTATCTTTAAGGACTATAGCTTGAATTCTTCGCTTGGTACTATGAGGTTATGAGTCCCCATTTTCAAACCTCATCCTCTTACTTTCTTGTTATAGGACTAGCAAGAGATAAGTTTGGGGCTATTGATAACTCCCTATTTTACACTTTCTTTGGCATCTTTTTATTCATGTTTTGCATTGTATATAGCTTAACCTTTGGATTTTTAGGTCCTTAACCTTAGGATTTTGCATTTAAGTTAGTTAGGGTGATGCATTGTTGCATTTGTGCATTTTGGATGAAAACAGGTGCTTTGGAGTCTAAAAAGAGCAAGAATTAGGTGAAAGCCGAGCGTGTACCCGATGATGTGATCGTACAGGAAGAACAGCCTGAGCCTAAACATGATCAAACACAACCGAGCACAAGAAGAACTACCTGAAGTCCAACCCGAGGAAGTTCCCGACCATAGCCTCGTGTAGACCTTTGGACGGAGCTGGACAGCTAGGTCAAAGGGTTTCCATATATAAACCCTTTCCTATTTTCTCAACCACGCAGCCACAGACAGAGAGGAACGAGAGAGCGAGAGCTACTGAGAGAGGGAGAGAACCAATTCTTATACTTTTCAAGATTTATTAGGATTTGATATACTCCTTTTTATCTACTCTTTCATAGTGATTCTGTATTACATTTTTTTGTCTCTTTTCAACATTTTATTCTATGCAATTCTCATTTGTTTATGCTTTCATGTCAATTAGGATGAGATCTGAGTAGTGAACCAAGGTTTCTAGGGATGGGTTAGGCTAGTAAGTGTTCTAGATCGATTAAGATGCCTTAGATTGATTATTCTTATTAAAAATTACCTTCTGGATTAGTGTTCTTAATGTTAGTTTCAGGTCGAGAGGTTGAGACTAGATCTAGGGTGTTTCCACATCGAGAGATGCTTGTTGTAATGCTTGAACCAACTAATATCAGAGATCTAGTCACTTAGCCTAAGAGATTAGATGAGTAAGGAACTCATTGATAATAGTGAATCGGATTGTACTGTCTGCTTAATCATGTTTCTCCAACGAGATTTGGGTAAGGAAGTGGTTAGGGTTGATTGTTTCTGTCACGAGAGTGGATTAGAAAGTTTTAGGGATTCACTGTCTAGGAAATAGATTGCTTGAGGCATGTAAGGCATTCTAGATCGATTAGGGATACTTATGAACCAATTACCCCATCCCTAGGAGCTTTTTTATTTGATTGATTAAGCTTTTATCTTTAACTCGACCCTTTACCCGAACCGGTACTCGATCACCAGCTTCATCTAGACCCTTGAGTTGTTCATCATTATTTTCTTAGTTTTTCTGTTACTTGATCACCTACTCGATCCGGTACTCGATTGCTTGCATCGTGTATCTAGGTCGAGTATTTCTTATTACCATTCACACTAGGTTATTATTCAAAACCCCACTTATCACTTTGCTTGACTTGCATTGTTCTGATTGCATCATATGTGCTAGCATAACAACCATTTGGATTGATAACCCTTTGTACTACAACTGCATAGGGAATTGATACCCTGGGTAAAAACCCTATTATCAGGGTTTCAGAAGTTGTTGAAGAACTCTTGGGATGGGCATATCAACATGCAAGAGGACTCTAAAGCACTGGAAATGTGGAATATAGAAGTTTTTGGAGATGTTCAGAAGAGAAAGGAGAAACTAATGCGTGATATTAAGCTGGTGCAAGACCAGTTAAAGATCAGCCACACGGACGCCCTGTTGCAGCAAGAAGCGGTTCTCCTTGGTGATTTTGATTTGCTGTTAGAACAGGAGGAATCTATATAGTTTAAAAAATCCAGAGAGAAATGGATGGTTCATGGTGACAGAAATAAAAGTCTTTTTCATACATCAACCATCATTAGGAGAAGAAGGAATAGGATTGTGATGTTAAAGAATGATGATGGTGCTTGGATTGCTGATGCAAAGGAGTTGGAGAACCCGTCAGTAGAGTATCATAAAAGGCTATATTCTCTACAGGACGTAGATAAGGTGGTGGAGAGGCTGTCATCGGAGAGTTTTATGTGCATGTCACATGAAGATCAAATTTTTTTGAGTATGACTCTTGCAGCATCAGAAGTAGAACAAGCCATGCGTAGTATGGGATAGTTTAAGGCTCCTGGCCCCGATGGATATCAATCATTATTCTTTCAGAAGAATTGGGATGTGATAGGAGAATCAGTGATTTGGTTTGTTCTGGAGTTTTCCAAACAGGAGAGATACCACTATAAAGAAATGATGTAGTGGTAGTACTCATCCCAAAGGTTGGGAAGCCGGAGAAGATTACGCAGTTTCAGCCCATCAGCCTCTGCAATGTGTTGTTTAAGATTATTACGAAGGTGATGGTGGGACGTCTTAAAGGGGTAATGATGAGAGTGATAGGCCCTGCACAAACGATTTTTATCCCAAGACACTTAAGCTCGGATGATATCATAGAGGTGCAAGAAGCTGTGCATTCAATGCAAAGGAAAAAGGGCAAAAAAGTTTGGATGCTTCTCAAGCTTGATTTGGAGAAGGCCTAAGATCGTGTTCGGTAGGATTTTCTAGAATATACCCATAAAGTAGTGGGGATGTCTGAGGTTTGGGTGCGTTGAATCATGCAGTGTGTGGCAGCAGGTCATCTATGAGTTTTTTTATGGAATGGTGAGAGGACAGATGAGTTTAAACCTTTGAGAGGATTGCGTCAAGGAGATCCTCTGTCCCCGTACTTATTTCTCTTGTGTATGGAGCGGATTTGTCAGTTGATTGATAGATATATGTTAGATAAGAAGTGGAAACCGATTAAGCTGTCAGTGTTAGGCCCGAGGTTGTCCAATATATGTTTTGCTGATGACCTAATCCTCTTTGCAGAGGCGTCAGTGGCTCAGATTCGAGTAATACGAAGTGTGTTGGACAAGTCACGAGGGATGTTGTTCTAGTACCACGGATTGCTCCAGGAGCTACTACAAGGAGCAAGACTACAAGCCAGAACCTCCGGATCAAGTGCAACCTTTTCACCGAATAGTTCCTCCAAGTTCATGATCCATCTGGCCATGACCCACGACGGGATGATCCGTCCTGGCTGTCTGAGGTTGTCCGAACAGTCTTCACCATTACCCAAGGGTGAAGACACTAAGACGTTATGAGGCGTAGTACTCTTTTTCCTTACTTGGGTTTGTTCCAATGGGTTTACCGAGAAGGTTTTAACGAGGCTATGAGCTATAACGCATTGCCCGCCCAAGGGACGTGGCAATCCTATCCTTCCTTACCTCCTTTTCTTTGAACTATTTTGTTTCTGCTTTTACTTTATGGCCAAGTGTATGGTCTAGCGCCTGGCCACGTTTCCTAGGGTTAAGTGTTCCCTTGTGTAGACTTGTCTATTTAAGGGCCTAAAACCCTCATTGTAAAAGGTAGCCTACATTGAAATAAGTTGTTCTTAAAATTTCTTTGTTTTCATACTTGAAACGAAAACCCTCGTCTTTCATATGCTCTATTGACTCACGATGAAGTTCCACATCAGAATATGGGGTACTTTTTCAAGTGTCTATGGAGCGTTGTAGCCCCTCTCCCCCTAAGGGTTTTCCTTTGGTTAGTGGTTCACCAGGTTATTATGATAAACATGGAGAGAAAGCACAGTCACTTAAGTGATTCGGATATTTGCTCAGTTTGCATGGGAGGACTGGAGAGTATTCTGCATGTTCAATGTGACTTTCCTGCGATTGCTGGTTTATGGGGTAGAATTGTGCCGCCAAGTACGCGTCACACTTTCTTTGCTCAGTCGTTATTTGAATGGATCCACGGAAATCTTAATGACAAGATAATAATGGCCAAGGGAGCTTGGTCTATTATGTTTACGATGGCCTTAAGGTGGGGTTGGAAATGGCGTTGTGGTAATGTGTTTGGTGATACTAAACTATGTAGAGATAGAGTTCATTTTATTAAGGATCTTGTTGTGGAAGTGACTTCGGCTAACCTAAGAAGGATAGAGCATTAACCGCAGTTATCATGAGTACTACAGGACATTGGTTGGATAGCACCGACTCATGGTTGGTTGCATCTAAGGGGAACCTGGGTCTAGCAGCGGCAGAGGGTGTCATATGGGATAGTGTTGGTGGATGGTGTGGGGGGGGTTTGTTGTGAATATTGGGCGGTGCTCGGTGTGGGGTGTTTATTATGGTATATATACGGCTTGGAGAAGAGGCATCACGAGGTTGGAGTTGGAGATTGACTCGGAGATGGTGGTTGGTTTCTTGTACCACGACTTTCTTGCGAGGGACTGTATAGTCCGTATTACTTCTGTGTATAGGGAAACTAACCGTCATTGAGGGGTTAGCTAACTATGCGTTTTCACTACCTTTAGATTTTCATGATTGAGGGGTTAGCTAACTATGCGTTTTCACTACCTTTAGATTTTCATGCTTTTTCTTCGCTCCTTGCTACTTTTGCTTCAGTCTTAAAAGACGATGCGGATGGGTCTACCCTTGTCCTTCACAAAAAAAAAATTCAATCTTTGATACATAACATCGTAGTGTAGCATTATTTTTAATTCTTCATTAGCGAACAAACAAAATTGCTTATAAAGTAATCATGGTTTTGCATACTAAAATAAAAGGAAAAATATTTTATCAAAAAAAAAAAAGAGGAAAAATACTCAATAGGAAAATAAAAATAAAAAGTATTATATAAGAAAATAACTAAGTAAGATATAATCTCTCATTTATTGTCAAAAAAAAAATAGTTGACCAACCTTAACTTTTGGTAGTATTGTTACAGTGTTACCAACCCAAATGATATTTTTCTTTTAATTTTACATATTTTTGGTCAATAAAACATGAAATCAACAAACCTCACACCACTTTTAGATATGAAATAAATAACTTTAAATGTTTTTGACTAGAAATTTTTATTATTAATTATTTTTCTCTGGTAATAGTCATACCCTAATGATTGTGTTTAAATTTTACTATATAATCCTATCAATTTAAATTTAATTTTTGTAAGAAATAAATAAAATATATTCACTAATATTGATAATTACATAACTCACTTAACACATGAATAGAAAACTAAAAATAAGTTTTCCAAACATGGAAATAATATTAATTTTCTTAGCTAAAATTATCATTAAATTTGATATCTGATTTTTTTTAAAGTTTTTCTAAAGTTGATATTTTAAATGTTTATGTAAATGCCACTATTCATACACCCACACTCCCTCTACTCTCTATATATACGTGGTCTTTATAAGCTTTATTCCGTATTCTCTATCTATCATACGAAGCCAACATGGAATTCCAATGTTTTCCATGCGGGCAAATCTTTCTAACCCATCGAGAACTCTTCTCGCACCTCAAATCATTTCATGCTAGTGAAATGGATGTTGCCTTCACCCTATCAAACAGACAACATTCCATGTCATTTCTCTGTACCAATCCCAACTTAAACTCTGAGTTTTACGAAGCTACTACCTTTCAAAATAGTTATTATAATTATTTTACT
This sequence comes from Camelina sativa, assembly GCF_000633955.1. Classification (NCBI taxonomy): domain Eukaryota; kingdom Viridiplantae; phylum Streptophyta; class Magnoliopsida; order Brassicales; family Brassicaceae; genus Camelina; species Camelina sativa. The sequence goes on from NC_025695.1 coordinate 35,612,640, forward strand.
AGTCAAACAATAAGGTTCCAAAATGCATTTTACCATATGGTTGTTGCGATTGAAACGCTAGATCTCCAGGTGGTGCCCATGACCAATAACAGTAGTACCAATTTTATTAATGGACGTCTCGTGCAACCTCAGCCTCAGCCTCAGCCCCATCTTCAGCCAAAGACAGCAGAGGATGAGATGTCACCAAAAGATGAAGTTTGCATTTTGCCGCTCATTGATCAGTTGGAGCGGGTGTGGCCGGGTACTATATACATGAATGGAGACGAAGAAGATTCTATGGATCTTGATTTAAAGCTTTGAAAAAAAAAATTATCTTTCTTGCTCATGATAATGAATAAAAATATTATAAGAGAATGGTATTTCAGATCTATTATTTCTTATAGATCTTCTTTTTGAATCGGTTTTATCTAATTTATGTAATGTTCATCTTTTAAATTAATATATTGTGGTGTTTTCTGATGTTCAAAATAAATGTATCATTTCACAATGATTATGTTTCTAAACGTTATGCGTATGAAATATTATGTGTATTTGTTATGAAAATTTTCCATAATATTATATAATAAGAGTTTCTTTGGTGTGGAATCCCCTTGGCTCAATTGTAATGGGTTTAAGGCTTTTACATAATATTCTATAATAAAAGGTTTTTTTGCTGGTGATGAAAAATTTACCAAAGGTTCAATAGTACCGCAGACAAAGCTGTTCATCATGATCGCGTATGTTGCGGGTAGTCTATTATCATAACAGGATTATCTTTATAGATTTCAGAAGTTTTCTTTCAGTATTTGGGTTCTTACTTCTCTGGCTTTAATTCATTGGTATCTTTCAGTATTTAATTTTAAAGGATTAGGATTAGATTTGTTAGTGTTTATCCGATTTAGATTCGATCTTATCTTTAACGGTATTATTAAGGGTAGATATTTTATCCCTGGTTGGTTTACCTGAACCAAACGATTAACCAAAAACCCCAAAGTTTTATAACCAAACTTCTTCTTCTTCATCTTCTTCTTCTTCTTCTTCTTCTTCTTCAACAATACATGTACTTGATTTTCTCGTTTGGCTAGGGTGAACAGATGAAAATGACTACTTGGGCAGGGAAAAGGGTTATTTCCGACCTGTACAATGTCAAAAGTGCCAATTTATATCTGTACAAATTCTTGGTGTCAATTTCTACCTATACTCGTATAAAATTCAAATTTCATATCCAATTATAAAAAATATAAGTCTTTGTTATAACCATAAAATTTCCCCAATATTTTGAATAACTCTGTGGGATCAGTTGGTTAAGTCTTTGTTAAAAACGTTAATAGACCAGGGATCGATTCTTGGTAGTTACCTTTTAAAAAAACAAAACTATAGCATCAAAACGACGTCCTACGTAGATTTTTTAATAAGGAAATTATGTCGGTTTGGTTTATAAAGGAATGATTAGAGTGTAGTTTTTACAATTAAACAAAATTATATGTCAGTTTGGGTTTACAAAATAGTGATTAGAGTTTAGATTTTACAATTAAACGAAATTATATGTCGGTTTGGGTTTACAAAATAGTGATTAGGGTTTAGATTTTATAATTAAACGTAATTATATGTCGGTTTGGGTTTAAAAAAAGTGGTTAAGTTTTAGGGTTTAGATTTTATAATGAAACGAAATTATATGTCGGTTTGGATTTACAAAAGAGTGGTTAGGGTTTAGGGTTTAGATTATATAATTAAACGAAATTATATGTCGATTTAGGTTTACAAAAGAGTGATTAGGGTTTAGGGTTTAGATTTTACAATCAAAGAAATTTATATGTCGGTTTGGGTTTATAAAATAGTGGTTAGAGTTTAGATTTTACAATTAAAAAAAATTATATGTCGGTTTGGGTTATAAAAGAGTGGTTAGGGTTTAGATTTTACAATTACACAAAATTGTATTTCAATTTGGGTTTATAAAAGAGTAATTAGGGTTTAAATTACATAATTAAACAAAATTATATGTCGGTTTAAGTTCATAAAAATGTAATTTGGATTTAGATGTTACAATATACAGATTTTGTTTCTTTAATTAATAATTTGTTTCCTTAATTAAGAGGGGTGAATAAGAGAGATTCACCTCTAGGGGTGAACCCCAGAATTGTCCAGCATGTAATGTGTTAGTTATAACCTAGAATAAAATTCTTATTCTTCTTGTCAATCAAAGTTGAAAGTTATTCATTTTTTGTTTTTTATGGTGGATTTCAGAGTTTTATCTATAAAATTTGTCGATTGCAAATTTTAATTTCATCCAATTTTAGCGTTTGGTTAACCTAAGATTTTCTGACTGCATCATTTTAAAAATTATTCTAACAACTTTTTGGAAAAATATGGCGCATAGACATGAAATTTTGTAAATTGCATGAAATTTATGATGCATAATGCAATGCATCCTAAATAAAACTTGACAAAATTCTAGAAGATATGAGACAAAACATGAAATTTAAAACTCCTGTTCTTGTTTTCAATTTTTTTTTTGAATTTTTGTTTTGTTTTTAATAAGCATTGAAATATGTTGAGACAAATGAAAGATGAAAAAATTGAAGACATGAATTGAAAAAAGAAAAAGTTAATTCATAACATATATATATATATATATATATATATATATCTTCCCATCTGTTTCCAGGTTTAGTGTTTAGTGTTTTTTTTTGTAAGTTCAAGTTTCATCTATATAACATTTTCCTTGTCCATTATAGTGATCGATTATTCTGTAGGAAATTATGGGGAAAGAATGGAAGAACCTTTGTGATCCGCCTAAACGTATCGTGAAGAGAAAATTAAAAAGCCGTTTCGATTTGCTCACGAGGTGAGTTCCAATTTTTTATATAAAAAAAACAGTATTTCGCTTCCCTCCAAGCTTTTGAACTAGTTTTTGAAGGTTTATATATTATGATCTATCGAGAGATAAAGAACTCCATAGTCCATATGTCTCTTTGATTGCACTGACGTTTGACAAACTTCAACTCTCGATCGTTCTTTCTTTCCAAGAAACCAAATGTATATAGGTTGAGCTCCATCTGATCTAAATCTAAACTTTTGATTTACATGACTCTGCCTGCTACGGTTCCAGATATCTGGAGTGTTTTTTAGGGTATTCGGATCCGTAATTTTAGTAATATATATATGTGCCACAAAACATTAGAATAACGTCACTACAACGCTGAGGGGAAGGGGAGGACGAGATGGCAGCAGCGGTGGTCGCTTTGGTGGAGGGTGAAGACGATTAGGTGGAGGAGAGTACGATTGGTGCCTTCATGTCTTCTGATCCATATTCAACTTATAACCTTATAAAATCGGGAAACAAAAGCTGTGAAATACGAACATAACAGTTCAAATCTATCTCTAGAGACTGGCACATTGCATTTCTTTTTAATACACGAATCGATCAATTTGATAAGTCCTGATACTTATAAAAAAGAATGAAAAAGATCAGAGATGAAGCAAGGCAATGGTTTTGTTCATACAAGATAGATTAAGTTTTTGGCTCCTTTGGTTTCTCGAAACATGTCTCCAAGAGGCTTCTTCCGTTAAGGTATCGCAGACAGTGAAGAAACCTAATACCTGCCCAAAGATCTTGAACATCTCAACTCCCATTAGTATGTTCTTGTCTGAGGCATATGTGGCGTTCCAATCCATTGGTGCGTCCGGGTGTACTGAAACTTCGGTCCACGTGAGGTACACAAGATCCAACTCCCACAGCTTTCTCACTGCTTTGTTTCTCCTCCCAATCTGTCCATCTCCTTCATCGCACCATGAAACAGAGAGCATGAACAACCGTTGGTTGCAGGAGACGAGTTTAGGATAGAACTCATGAACCCGAGGAGGGATTGGGGATGTTTGGATCGCAATCCAGAAGCCTCTCTCTATGTCATACCCTGATAGCTTATCATTGTC
>NC_025695.1:35622840-35623916 GCF_000633955.1 Camelina sativa
ATCTCAACTCCCATTAGTATGTTCTTGTCTGAGGCATATGTGGCGTTCCAATCCATTGGTGCGTCCGGGTGTACTGAAACTTCGGTCCACGTGAGGTACACAAGATCCAACTCCCACAGCTTTCTCACTGCTTTGTTTCTCCTCCCAATCTGTCCATCTCCTTCATCGCACCATGAAACAGAGAGCATGAACAACCGTTGGTTGCAGGAGACGAGTTTAGGATAGAACTCATGAACCCGAGGAGGGATTGGGGATGTTTGGATCGCAATCCAGAAGCCTCTCTCTATGTCATACCCTGATAGCTTATCATTGTCGGAATACGCATAAAAGATTCCATTGCATATGATCCCACAACATACAACCCCGAAGCCTATCGGGAGTCTCTGGATTTCTGACCATGTGTTTGTTGCTGAGTCGTATATTTCACCTGAATCCAGTGGCTCATCAAACAATCCTGTGCCTCCGATGGATATGAGCACAAATCTCTTGGAGCTGTTTTGGTTTAGCCGATCAAGCTTTTGTCTTGCTAATCTGAGGGATTTAGTTCCGTTTTGATCAGCTGAGTTTCGGTGCTGTCGTCTTACAGATAACCTGTGAGGGTCTTCATAAACGTCTGATTCCCCACCAACTCTTGACAGGTGAAACCGTCTATCTTGGCGATTCTGTTGCGTCTGTATGGTCGAGAACTCTGAAGTAACTTCAGAGGCACCAACTATGGGAAGTGATCTAGCATGTCTCATAGATGCAATTTTACGCCATGATTTGGTTGAAGGACTGAATACCAAGATCCCTCTGTGGGACTTGAAAGAGTTTCTGTCCATAGAACGACCTCCAATTATATAAATCTCCTCATGGATGCTCGTCACTGAGTACATATACCGCCCTTTAAGTAGCTCAGAGTCAATCTTATGCCATTTGTCTTGAGAAACATCATACCCATGAATTTCACCAGAGGAGCACCCATCTTTATGAGCAGCAAACAGAAACAACCATGGGGTCTGAAAGGAACCTTCACGTCTCATCTGGAGGAACCGCTGGGTGGTGGCCATGGATCGCCATTTCTTGCAAACGAGATG
>NC_025695.1:35624620-35628800 GCF_000633955.1 Camelina sativa
AGTGATCTAGCATGTCTCATAGATGCAATTTTACGCCATGATTTGGTTGAAGGACTGAATACCAAGATCCCTCTGTGGGACTTGAAAGAGTTTCTGTCCATAGAACGACCTCCAATTATATAAATCTCCTCATGGATGCTCGTCACTGAGTACATATACCGCCCTTTAAGTAGCTCAGAGTCAATCTTATGCCATTTGTCTTGAGAAACATCATACCCATGAATTTCACCAGAGGAGCACCCATCTTTATGAGCAGCAAACAGAAACAACCATGGGGTCTGAAAGGAACCTTCACGTCTCATCTGGAGGAACCGCTGGGTGGTGGCCATGGATCGCCATTTCTTGCAAACGAGATGCGCATTCATTAGGCTTGTCAAAGGAAGCCTCATCAAGCACATTTCCAGAATATCGTCAGGAAGGAATATGTTCTTGCGGTTGTCCTGGGCCGAGTCCAGTAGATATCTTCTATTATTCTTCTTCCAGAACCTCTCTTTCACCCCATAAGAAAAACAATCTAACCTAGTTTCTTCAGTTCCACAACTGGTCATCAATCCCTTACCTTCCTCACTAGCACTGGACCATCTCTTATTGCAAGGATCCTCAAAATCCTCACCAGTATCAGCAACTCTGCAACCAACACTGATGCTTAGACAATTCACACCTCCCCTTGCATCCACTTCATCTTCCACCACCTCCTCAGATTTATGAACCTTTTTCTTTAACTTCTGGCTAACACTTTTCACGAGCCGCTTTGACACAGTTAAAACCTCAAGATCCTGCCGGATGGACTCCTCTCCCAATGGTTTCCCAGAAATCATCATGCGTCATCTAGCAAACACATCCACCACCATACCAAAGGAGACCATCTATATTTTTCCTCAGTATCTGTAATCCAAAAGCAACCTGCGAAGATCACACTGACTAACCATGTAAAATAAGCAAAGCATTCGTTCATATCAGATCATCCACATTTGTAGCGAGATTTCACCGAATTCTCCAACACAACTACTCGATTAGAGATTAAACATGCAAAAGCAAACCCTAAAATCCAAATTCAGCTCTTGAGAATCAATCAGACTACAAGACGCTTCCCAGAAAGTAAATTATACAGATTTGAGCAAGAACTGAAGAAAGATTTCACTTACATTGAGCTATAAACTCAGGAAATTGGAAGCGAGATTCATCAATGTAGAGAGTTATATTCCCCAGATCCAGAGAGCATCTTCTTCCCCGAGAAGGTCACCGAAGAAGAGGAAATAATTGAGACTCGAAAGACCTAAGATTGACGCATCGATTTCTCTACCTTTCCCTTTTCGTTTTATTTTTAAAAACAAATCATGCTGCTTAGTGGAAGCTCTACTTAAAAAAAAAAAAAAAAAAATTTACAAGCAGACTGAATTATTGTTTTTTATTTTAAAGGAAAAGAAAAAGAGGATTGACCAACAAAAATAATAAAATGTAATGAAAAGATATGTATCTAGTGGCTCTAGTCAGAGAGTTTTTCCGTTCAGGACGTTTTGACCCGTGTTTAAATGAGACGAATATTTGTCTTATTCCCAAAGTTGATCGTCCGCAGCGGATGGCGGAGTTTAGGCCGATAAGTCTTTGTAATGTGAGCTATAAAATTATTTCTAAGATCCTGTGTTTTCGGCTTAAGCGGTTTCTCCCATCTTTGGTTTCCGAAACTCAGTCGGCTTTTGTTTCGGGTCGTTTAATAACGGATAATATATTGGTTGCGCAGGAGATGTTTCATGGGTTAAATACTAATAATAGGTGCAAGTCGGAATTTCTGGCTTTCAAAACGGATATGAGTAAGGCTTATGACCGTGTAGAATGGGCTTTTTTAGAGGCAGTCATGGTTAAGTTAGGGTTTGATCGGAATTGGATCTCTTGGATCATGTGGTGTGTATCTTCGGTGTCGTATCAAGTTCTTCTTAATGGTCAACCCCGGGGTTTTATTAAACCACAGCGGGGTCTTCGTCAGGGGGACCCGTTGTCACCGTACTTGTTTATACTCTGTACAGAGGTTCTGATAGCGAATATCAAAAAGGCAGAACGGGAGAAAAAGGTAACGGGTATCACAATCGCCCGGGATAGTCCTACCATTTCGCATTTGTTGTTTGCTGATGACAGTCTTTTCTTCTGTAAAGCAGAGGCGACAGAATGTCAGACGGTCATGGAAATTATCAGGAATTACGGCAAAGCCTCAGGACAAGAGGTTAATTTAGAGAAATCATCTATAATGTTTGGCAAGAAGGTTCCTACTGAGATAAGGGATCAGTTGAAGTCAGTTATTGGTATTACCAAAGAGGGAGGTATGGGATCTTATTTGGGCATTCCTGAAAGCCTCCAGGGTTCAAAAAATAAGGTTTTTGGATATGTCAAGGATCGATTGGATGATCGTGTCAATGGTTGGAATGCAAAGCTTTTATCAAAAGGTGGTAAGGAGATTATGATTAAATCGGTGGCTTTGGCACTTCCCACGCATGTGATGTCCTGCTACAAATTGCCGCAAGAGTTGACATCTAAATTAACGAGTGCTATTTCCACTTTTTGGTGGAAATCCAACGATAAGGCTCATGGTTTACATTGGGTGGCTTGGGATAAACTATGTAAGGATAAGTGTGATGGGGGTCTAGGTTTCAGAGCCTTGGAACAATTTAATGATGCTATGTTAGCAAAACAGTATTGGCGTTTAATTCAACACCCGACGTCATTAATGGCGAGGGTTTTGAAAGGCCGATATTTTAGCAATAAACACCCGCTTATGGCCAAAAAACCTTCTAATCCCTCCTTTGCCTGGAGGAGTATTTTTTCAACGAAAGATTTAGTGGAATATGGAGCGCGATGGGCGGTAGGTTCGGGTAGTTCTATTTCGGTTTGGAGAGATCCATGGATTCCGGATATTAGACCACGTCCTGCCAATGGTCGGGGACGACTCTGGTTACCGAGCTTGATGGTGAACCACTTAATTAATCCTGTCACGAAGGATTGGCACTTGCCTACTCTAGAAGAGTTTCTGGATCCGGGGGATATACCGATTATTCGGCGTATGTCGGTCAGTAAGGTCCAGCAACGGGATCGGTTAGTATGGCATTTTACCAAGTCAGGGAAGTATACGGTTAAATCAGGTTATAGATTAGCCAGAGAACTGATGACGGAAGTCGAATACGGACCAACATGTATGGCCCTCAGGGCCCAGGTGTGGAAGCTGGATGTTCCCCCAAAGGTCCAACATTTTTTCTGGCAGATTGCGTCGGGCACCCTCCCAGTGCTCGAACGACTTGCGTATAGGGGTATCCGGTGTGATACACTCTGCAAACGGTGTGGGGCTGCACCAGAAACTATCAATCATGCTCTCTTTGAGTGCCCTCGCTCGCTCGATGTTTGGGAGTTGTCCCTAGTTTCGTTAGTCCCCGATGGCTTTCCATTTGCTTCAATTTATGCAAATTTAGACTTTATTTTTTGGCGGGCAGCCTCTCAGTCGGGGGATTCGGATGTAGCTAATCGTCTTCCTTGGATACTTTGGACATTATGGAAAGATAGGAATAAAAAAGTTTTTCAGGGGTTACAGGCCGAGCCGACGGAAATTCTACACCAGGCGAATAATGATAAATTACTATGGGAAGAAGCAAAATCCTATTCGGATAGGTATTTGCATACTACGCCTCTGGTGGAGGATAGGGGAGCGTTTCCTCGATGTCAGATTGATGGTTCTTGGAAAGGGTCAGATGCTATGCAGGGTCTAGGATGGTGGTGTTGTAGTGATGATGATGCGACTCTCCTTTTGGGAGCACGGAGTCAGAGATGCGGTCCTACATCCTTACATGCAGAGCTACAAGCCTTGATTTGGGCTATGGAGTCACTCTTGGCGGCTGGAGTTGGATGTCAAAGCTTTGAGACAGACTGTGCAGAATTGGTGGCGATGGTGCAGACGCCTGACGATTGGCCATCTTTTTCGAACCTGTTAGAGGAGTTTCTTGTGCTCAGACCATGCTTTTCCTCGTTCTCCCTGATCAGGATCTCTAGAGAGCTCAATGTAAGGGCAGATTGTCTAGCCCGTTCTTCAAGATTGCTTTCCTCTGAAATTTCCTTTGTAAACTCTTTTCCTCCGGTTTGGGCAACCAATCTTGGAGTTATTTTTTAATTTGATTAATGTTTGGTTGAAAAAAAAAAAAAA